>NW_015171542.1:265530-285971 GCF_001447785.1 Gekko japonicus
TAATGTGAAAAGTGTTCCTAGCACTGAATAGATATTCACATTTAGTAGTGTCATAATTAAGCTGGAGGAATCGGTGGCTGCAATGTTAGATTTACTGCAATATAATCTCCTTTTACCCCCTCCCCCTCAACCCCACACCCCTGTGTATTTAGGAACACAACCTTCAGAGTTTTACAAAATTAGAGTTAATATTTCAGCAGCAAATTTTAAAAACTTCTTACAGCAGCTTAAATATATGACCATTCATTCTAAGATTACTGGTGGGACTGGGAGAAGAGAAAGAGTGCAAGAGAGGTCTGAGAAAGCAAGTTCCGTGCACGGTTCCCCCAGCTCTGCTTCAGTTGTCTCTGCCAGAGCATTATGTGCCAAAACAAAAATCCGATAATGCAGATAATTAACAAACAGACCTGACATGCCTTGAATTACCAAAAGTTAGTTTACTTACAAATTTTAATTAACGGTATTTTTCCAAGCCATACCTCAAGTGCCATCAACTCCTAGTCATTATTAAGCACTTGTAATAGCCATACTTGTAATACTTCAAAGGTAACATGCCAGAATATATTATTCATAAAAACAGAGCTATTAGTGAGACAGAGGGGTTTTTAATCACCAGGAAGACCACGAAGACCCACACCAAACACACAGAAAACCAACTAACAGAAAAGAGGGGAGACAGAATGTATCTGAATAATTTAAAATGCAGGACTGCTTTCGTTCTCTCAGTAGACTGTGTTTGCAGTTGGCATAATAGATGTTTCTAGATTATAAACTGGAAACTAGACAGTTGACACTATTCTTTGAGCTCATTTTGTAGCTCCCTATTTTAGGATGCAGATTTTGTGCTTGAAAAGCTTTTAAAGTTGGACTCAGTTACGAGAAGAGCATGATTTAGAACTAGCGGAAACAACTTCAAAAAGAATACAGAAGACTTTGTTCCCGTGAAACAGAACAACTTCATGGTAAGATGTTAAGGATAATTCCATTCCAGAGTGATTCCCCTTAGAACACCTTTTTTATTTATCCTAGCCCCCAAACTTCAGCAATCCTAACTGAAGCCAAATAAGACTCCATATCTGCTTGCCACTTTCAAAATAAATAAGGCTATGAGAACTAAGGCTGCCAAATTAATGCCAGCTCCATCTGATTTTTGTGGTATGTGCTTTTTGCACCCAAAAACCTGCACAAACAGAATGGACTCCCATGTGGGTTCTTATAACTATCAGATCAAACTATCCACCAGCTTCTTAAATCTGAACACAGTTTGTACACAGATGCAAAAAAAAAAAAGCTTCCACATCAAACTGTTGCATAATCCCAAATACAGCAAAGCTCTCACTTCTTGAAGACTGCTTATGGATGGAAGCCGTTCTCACTCTGCAGTGGCTTTTTGGTGCACCTTCCCTTACACTGGCTAACGATGTGATTAAGTTTTACACCTCCTATGAAAGGCAACCTAAACCTCAGAAATGCAGAACAGATGCTTTATAGTATGGATTTGTCTAAAATAAAATAGATGCTCTCCAATATAGACGGCTGCTTAACAGCTATGTGAGTCTGTGCATTGTTGGTTTGCTCTGTATGAAACAGAAAATGCTTTGTGGAGTGGTGCTGCAATAATGGTTATCAGATTTAATTCAGAAAAATATTATTATTAGGTATGAAACTTTTCCTGCCACTGCAGTACTATATTGGAAGGAACTGTAAAGCTATACTTTTCTCAGCTCCTTTTAAAGACACAAAAACTATACCCCATGTGGGAACCATACCAGGGCGGGGGGGGGGGGCGGCCAACTTGCCCCTTTCTGCTCTAATATACCACAGGCAGTACAAACATATTCACCCTTTCTGTATTTATAACTAGAGCAGAGTTGAATTGCTTAGAAATTTTTGTGAATATTTTTTCACCACTCTTTGGGGGGAAATACTGACTCCGAGCTAAAGTTTTCTTTTTCATCTATGTGTGCCATATTATGGCTTCCCTTGCTCACATCACCACTGCCTTCCATGATGGCATCAACTGAGCTACCCCCCCTGTCCACAGTCCTGACCTCATCACACTTCCAGCACAATCCTAGATAAGGAGAACCATCCATGTGACTGATCAGGGAAGAACATATCATCAGAAGCAAAAAGTGATGCTTCAGGAGCAGCCAATAGGGAAGGAAGGGGAGGACAAAAAACTTAACCCAAAACGTCTGAATTAAGAACCTGAAAAGTTAAATGGATTCAAATCAAGGGGGCCAATGTTAAAATCAATAAACGTACAACATAAACATTACAAATTATAAAAAATACATGTATTTATTACAAATCAGTATAAAAACAATTCTAGTCCCAAATATAGCCTCAATTAAAATTACAAACCATACAATGTTCACAAAAGGGACTTTATATGACCCAAAACAGACGCGTTTCGGCCTACTGGCCATCTTCAGTGATCAAACATAAATGTTACACATAGGCTCAACTGTTGCAATACTAATATTAATCCATATAGGACCAAGTGAAAATTGTGTTCTGATAAATATCAGTGACACAATGCAAAGGTGTAATATATAAGTCTCATTGGTATCGCCTTGTGCAGGGCTTTTTTTTGTTTTTGAAAAAGAGGTGTCAGAACTCTCAAGAGGTAAATGAAGTTTTCAATCTGTATACTGAAAACTCATTAACTTTTAAACATTTTAAAAAGAATTTTGTCCCCCAGATGTCCCCTCCTTTTTGTCCTCCCCTTATTCCGGACTTGTGTCCAAGTCAGGTACATATACTCAAAATGGGTATTTCAATTGTGTACCTTCCTATTTTGGTCCAGAAAAATTCATTTCCAAAAGCAAATATGGAGCCAGCATAACAATTACTAAGTAGTGGAGCAGCCATCATAGGAAATACTGGTATACTTCTGGAGAGAAAAATCACAAATTTTTGAGATGAAAACAGAAGTGGGAGGATATCTGATGGACCCCTAGCTTATACTAAATGGTCTTGGGTGGTTTGTATTCCAACTGTGGTGCAGTTATACCAAATAAAAAAGAAAAGTCCATGAATCAAAACATAGTAATTAAGAAAGGGTTTATATCCGCCCTATTGATAATTCAGACTTTCATCAGGAGGACTGCCACATACTGAAGATGCTGAGTTGCAGTTATTTAAAACACATGATTCTAAGAATTTTGTTTCGCATCAACAACTATCAGTGGCAGTTTACCCATAAGAATAAACTATGGAAGGCTGATAATCCTTATGACTAAGCAAGATTTCACAAACAGGTAAGGAGGGAGATGGTATGTAATACATGGTACCTACACAGCCTGGGTCCAATCACTTAGCACCATGATGAAGAGGCTTGGAACATTTATCCTGGGCCTGTTTTAAGCTGGCTGACATGACACAAATTGAGCACTGTAGAAAGAAAAAACTTTCACAGAGTAGAGTTGCTGTTTTGTCCCTCATACACCTTTCCACTTCAGTAATGTCTGTGTCAACTTCTGTGGTATCTCAAGATGCCTTCCAGGCAAGTGGTACAGTTCACTGAGAAGGGAACTGATTCATAAGAGACAGAGTCATGCCCCGCATAAATCCTCAGAGTTACGGTATCAGTAATAGGAAAGAGAAAAGCAAATCAATTAAGCGAGACATCTGGCATCCACATGAAGTTATATCTAGATTCCGTGAAATCTTCACTAATTCGGAATGGCTTTGTACAGGCTCAGCCTCTTCGCCACTCTACTTCCAAGCTTATTCCGGCAGAGAATTGAAAGCTAACCCTAGTTAGCTTTAAATGAGATGTGAAACCTATTTCTAGTAATACTTTTAAACTGACTGAGCTGAAAACTAACTGTGGTTACTGCTCAATTTGGGCCAGGAGCAAAACTTATAACAGTTTGCACTGAAAAGGTGAGGGGGCGCCTTGGGGAAGAAAAGGGGAGGCGCATTCTGTGAGCCCAAACTGACAAGAAGATAGGGTTGCTAGATCCAAATAGAAAAGTTGCTTCTTAGGTCAAATGCCCTGATTTTGTTGCTCTCTCTCTCTCTCTCTCTCCCTCTCTCAAAATATGTGCATTCCTATTAACCATGATCAAAAGTGGATCAACCAACTGGACAATGCAAGCTCATAGGCAAAAGAAAGCCTAGCTTGCCCTCTGACTGTTTCCAGAGATAGATAAATTAGAGTGGCACTCCAGGGAACTGCTGTTTGCTCCATTTGGGAATGAAACATGTATTGGAGTTGCCAGATTCAGATTGGGAATCTCCTGGAGATCTGGGGATGGAGCCTGGGGAGGACAGGGACCTCAGTGGGGTACAACACCATAGAGTCCACCTTCCAAAGCTTCCATTTTCTCCAGGTGAACTGACCTCTGTTGCCTGGAGATCAGTTGTAATAGTGAGATATCTCCACCCACCACCTGGAGGTTGGCAACCCTAGAAAAAGGGGACTATTGGGTGAGCCTGATCATTTAATGGTTGTTAAGAGAAAAGAAAAATTGTACACCTTCATAAGAACAATGTGATTTTTGATTAGGAATTAGAATTCATTATGATTATCGATAACCTGCCTCTATAGAGGCCTTAAATGCTAGATGTAGGCTGAAAGAATTTTGTTCAGAATACATTTCTTTGCTAAGAGAAGATAAAGCCACAAAAAGGTACAGGGCTGGGATCGCCATGATATGAACCCTACCGTCCAATTCACTGAAGGAATTGAAGTGGGCTATGGGATTCCCTCAAACGGCATCACATAATCTACCAGATGCAGCTGTCCTCTATATCTGTATTATAGGATCTGCCCCCCCCTTCTTTCTATTTGTATCACCTTGATTGCCCTCTATCTCAAAGTTGCACCAAAGCAGAGAAAGCGAGATTGGAGGGGAAAAGAAAAAAAAGAAGAAAAGAAACTACTACAAAATTGAATGGAAAAGAAGTTGAAAAAGAAGAGCACACAAGGAAGAATACATTTCTATTTTATATATAATATATAAAATACTCAAGGATTACAGTGTCTGACTCACAATACACATTCATACACACGCACCCAAATATATTAGAGTGAGATCGTGCTCACTTCAGAGTGCCACTCTTAAAGCAAAAGTTGTTTAAATAGAATTGGAAAGGGTTTGTATGGAGCAATGGGTACAGGAGTCAAGAAGCCTGAAACCAACAAGGCTTATGTCCAATGTATGACTTTCCATTCATTTGGATTTTGCAGATTTATTTTTAATATATTTATTTTGGTAAATTATAAGACACTGTTTGGTGAATAATACAAGGTGAATAAGAAGAGAAGAAGAAGCAGGGGTCATTTTGTAGAAAAAGAGCTAGGGGAACTCATTAGCATAACTCATTAGCATATGCCACACTCCCTGACATCACCGGAAGTGTGTCATAAAGCCACACCCCCCGCCCCCTACGGTCCCGGCCGCCACCACCGGCCTTGCAGCTCCACTGCGGAGCCCCATGAGGGGCCCGGCGGTGGACCTGCAAGGCCGGCAGGAGTGCAAGGAAGCCCCGCGAAGGCCCTCCCTGGCCCCAGGCAGGCAGGGGTGGGGAGAGGCATGGAGGAAGCAACTTACCCTCCCTCTTCTCCTGCCTCCTCCTGGCTGAATGAGGGCCGGAAGTGGGGCGGCTGGAAGCAGGGGGCGGGGCTTCATCATGTGCCCCGCCCCCGGTACCTCACCCGTGGGGACTGCGTTCCCCCCCGAAATGACCTCTGAGAAGAAGAGTTTGGATTTATACCCCGCCATTCACTACTCAAAGGTGTCTCAGAGCGGCTTACGAACTCCTTTCCCTTCCCCTCCCCACAACAGATACCCTGCGAGGTAGGTGGGGCTGAGAGCTCTGACAGAAACTGCTCTTTTTCAAGAATAGCTCTTATCAGAACTACGGCTTGCCCAAGGTCATCCAGCCAGGTGCAAGTGGAGGAGTGGGGAATCAAACCCGGTTCTCCCAGATTAGAGTCTGCGCACTTAGCCACTACATCAAATTGGCTCTCTAACATAACATAACATAACTCCTAAACAACAAAACAAGATTAAATCCATTAAAAACCTCAAAAGTTAAACAAACCATAGCATAAAAGAGTAGAAGATGCCATCCAGAAAGGTGAAAAGCTTTCTAGAACAAAAGCATCTAGAGTTTTCTTTAGAAGCTGTATCAATGGCATCAACCTTGCCTTCCACTGAAAGGAGTTCCACTCCCTTGAGTGAAAACCAACACGGCCCTCACATGAGGCCCTGCCAAACTTACCTCGGGTTCCCACAGGAAGAACTCAGCCATTGAGCTCCAGTCCAGTTAGGGTTGCCAGTGCAGCACTGGCCATCCTCAGATGTGGGTGGGGGAGTCACATTGAACAATGTTCCACTGACACCATGACACCACTGCTGGCGTGAATAAAGATGTCAGCATGATACTCTAGGATCCACTTGAAACTCTAAGTAAAACCACAGAGTTGTGAGTGAATTGTGCTGGTAGTACTTCTGGGTTTGCGCAGGAAGTGACACCATAGAATTGGCATGAAGTTAATTTCCTTATCCTCCCATTTGGTTCCTGTTGCTCCAGTGAGCCTGGGACTGGTTAGCCTAGGACCACGGTAGGTTGAGATAAACTCTAGGTATCTGTGTAGCTACACAATATCTATTTTCTAAAAATCAACGCCAGCTCTACACATGCAGTGCATTTGTACCACTACTGCAGAATCCACTTTTAAGTGTTTATCAGGCACAATACCAGATTTCTGACTGGCACCAGTGGTATTTATTATAGAAGTTAACTTCCTAAAATTTTGCCATGCAGCAAGCTGTTGACATAATTTGCGGTTTGTTCCATTATGAGAAAATACATTTAAGGAACACAAATCAAGTATACATGTTCTTTACCCAACAAAAACTAGGTTGGACAATGACTAGGAGTGTATTTTGTGCAGTGGGAATGGGGGAGAGGAAAACATAGAAAGTTAACCCTTTCCCTTCTGTCAGTGAAAAATTTAGTATTAACATCTAAGACTTAACACCTAAGAATCATTTGGGCACAAAATATCAAGAGATGAAGAATGGACCAAACCTTGACTTTAGTAAACTAAGTTCTAGATGGTCAGCCATGTTGGTCTGAAGCAGCAGAACAAACTTAAGAGTCCAGTGGCACCTTTAAGACCAACAAAGGTTTATTCAAGGTATGAACTTTTGTGTGCATGCACACTTTTCCAAATAGCTTCCTTTGAAAAAGTGTGCATGCAAACGGAAGCTCATACTCTGAATAAATCTTTGTTGGTTTTAAAGGTGCCACTAGACTCTAAATTTGTTTTAGTAAACTAAGATATCTGATTATAATTAATTAGCAGATTGCCCTATGCTTTGGAATGGAAAGGGTGGTTGTTCATTAAAGCGAATTGTTCAGCCTCAGTTATTTTGCTAAGTACCTGTGAGCTTTCTTTGGAATATTTTACTTCAGTAGGAGTAACTGCTGTCAGGTTAGCCACTTACCATTATTGCATCTTGGGAAACTGCTTCTTGGACTCAGGAAGTCACTATATTAAAGCTTGAGAACTTGACAATGTCATAGTTTAGGACTGGTTCAAATTTCCAAGAGCACATGATAATGTTTTGCACCTCTGTTATCTACTGGAATGAATACTCCCAATTCAAAGCTTACATTGTGCAAACTTGAGGAATTGTCACATTCAAGTTGTCATCCAGCAGTCTTTCCTGATCTGATAAAGATTTATAAATATATTATTTACTCCAAAGAAATAAGTCCTATAGGGAGCAGCTATTTGCAGAAGGGTTAAAACAGAAAAATTGCCACAACTGAACTGAAAGGTACATGATATAACAAATGGTTGGAGGGCACGGGCTGATATTTAAAGAGGTAAGGTTGCACCAAGGTAGCTTTGATGGGCTATTTTATGCTGAAGATAACCAGCTATGACATTTCTTTAAAAAGGTCTGGATTACTAAAGAGAGGGAATGCCCTAAATGCATGGATGAGAACTGCCGCTGAGCATGACTGCTTTTTTTAATATTTTGACTATTTTTGAAGGAAAGACAGTCATGCTAGAAATGTTTTTTCAATAAATCTCTAGCGAGTACTGAGCAGTTCCAAGATCAGTTACAAAGCATATTCTTAACATGATTAAACTGTCTCTTGCCATGCTTTTAGTGATATACTGCCCAGTCTAGGCTCTAGTGCCCCACAAACTAAGAATTTTAAGCTGCAGATGATAGAACAGGATCAGCTCTGGGTTGTGTCAAACTACAGCTTCCCCTTCATTACAAGCTGGTGGGAGAAATAAAATTACGTCTGCCTTTCGAATATGACACGCTCACATAGGCTTGGCTTCAAGACGAATGCAGCAGAACAGAACCAAACATAAATTCCTTTCCATTTTCTCTTTAAAAGACTCAAATTACATTTGAGTTCTTATTTTACCTGATTCAGTTAGGGGAAACTAAGGCTTTTAGAGTGGAGAGATTTTTTAAATTTTTTTATTGTATGTTAAGAGTGAGTATTCCCACTCTTTGGGACTGCTACACAATACTCGAGGTGTTGGATCATAGTTTGAGACAGGCTCTCCCAATACAACTACCAGTTTTCCTTTTCCTGCGGTTGCAGAGCTGGGACAGTGACAGACCAGACCAATGATTCCCAGCATGGCACACCCACAAATGCCGGGGGGGGGCATCAATCTATTTCTTAGCAAATACTTGCTTCTTGAATCATAGAATCATAGAGTTGGAAGGGACCTCCAGGGTCATCTAGTCCAACCCCCTACACAATGCAGGAAATTCACAAATACCCTATTCCATGCCCAGAAAATGACAAAAAAAAAAAAAAAGATGAGTCTTGGGAATAAACTTTATAAGGACAAAAAAAAGAAAGTGAGCCTTAGCGGCTCCCAGCTAGCAAAGCAACGAAACTATCCTAGGCACGTGTGTCACAACCGTACACTTTCAGCTCAGTCGCAGACTACTGGTACCAACTCCACAACTTGCAGAGTGCCATATGTGCACTTATCATTAGATGAAAGAGACACATTTACTTTCATCTTTGGCATGAAGCCTGTATCTCATGAAACCTCACAGCTTACCCATTCCTCCAATGGCAGCTGCCAGGGAAAAACTACTTGCCAACCAGAAGCCCCACTGGAAAGGGCCTTGCCCACTTCCCCAAAACACAAGGCAGGTGCCACAATTGGGAATGGTGCTCAGAAGAACCACAAGTGGCATGTCAAAGGGTCACAAGTTGCTCCTGAATCATTAAGTGGTTGGGTATTTAGCTAGTGAAAAATGATGTGGTCAATTGACTAGTCAAATAATGTCCAATAACAAGTAAATATTTTGAAGAATTAACTTTAGAACAACAACAGAGATACTATACATCATCAAAAGAATAAATACTTACGCTAGTAGTAAAAGTACAGTATTTTATTGTGCAACTTTTATAATGGTAAAGAATTGTAACCTGCAACAATATTAAATTAGGCTTCTATACATGCAAATAGAAAGTTTGTTCACTTACTGTGAATTTCTCTTCTTGGTGGTCTTTGTGTGGAGCACTCTGCACTAATGGGAAGAAGCTCCAACCTGGAGGCAGGCAGGGCCACTAGTCTTTTTTGGTGACACCAGGTGGGAGGTGTCCTTGATCTCCCTGATTGGTCTAGAAGCAACCCAATTCCCACAGAACAACAAACACACAAAACAGACTAATTTTTTTGAAGCAGCTGTTAAGACACAGAAATTGAACTTGGAAAGGACCACAACAAACAACAAGAGACTTGGAAACAAACCAACTGAACCAGGTACTGAACCTGTTACAGGAAGCATTTCCCTTAGAGGTCACCTCAAGGTTCTCTCTCTCGAGGACTCTCAACAAGGGTAGGTAAGTGCCCCACCTGAGGATCACCAAGAATCTAACTTGCGCCTTAAAAGAGTTAATTGCCGTCTCCTCACACCGAGATTGAAAAACCTGCTAGTATTATTATAAACGCTATTCACTGAGGACCTCCTGGAGACTGACAAGGTTGAAACTATCTCACTGGGGTAGCCTCTCTCTTTAAACTGCTGCCACTCAACTTTCAAGCTGTTAGTCTAAACATTTCTGGTTGTGGGTGGAAGAGGAATCCTTGAGACAACAGGTTTTTTCCTGGGTGGAAAATGCCAAAGGTCCTTGGGTGATCTGTGAATCAGGTCTTGAAACTAGGACCAGCAGGACCACAAAAGTGCAATCAGGACCACTTCTGCTTTGCAATCTATAATCCTGGTCTAGAATAATGGAATCACAGAGTTGTAAGGGGCCATACAGGCCATCTAGTCCAACTCCCTGCTCAGTGCAGGATCATCCCAGAGCAGAGGTGTCGAAACTCATTTGTTATGAGGGCTGGATCTGACATAAATGTCACTTCGTGGGGCTGCCATGTGTGCCATAAAATATAATGCCAGGTGTCAAAGATAGAAACTGTATAAAGGACAACAGCTTGTAAGCTGTTGTATTGTCATTGCAAGGCCCCATGGGCTGGGAGGGTGTGTGTGAAGGAAAACCCACATGGGTGGACTGGAGATCCAGTGGTGCAGCACTGGGCAGATGCTCCCACGATGCTTGACTGCTGCAGACAAGGTTGTTTTGCCATGCTGAAGCCACAATTGGAGTGGTTCCACCCACTCCCCTCTCCAAACAGTCTCCTGTCCCCTCCCTTGCACTAGTTGCTCGCAGGCCACATAAGAGCCCTGGATGGGCCGATTCCAGCCCCCGGGCCTTATGTTTGACACCCCAGGCTTAGAGCATCCCTGATAAGGGTTTGTCTATCTGCTGTGAAAAAAACTGCCAGTGAGGGGGAGCTCACCACCTCCCTAGTCAGCTGATTCCACTGTTGCACAACTCTTACTGTAAAAACAGTTTTTCCTAATATCCAGCCGGTACTTTCCCGCCCTTAATTTAAACCCATTATTGCGAGTCCTGTCTCACACAGAATGTTTTGCCATTGATTATTGCTTATGCCTGCAGTTCTACTAAGTAGGCCATGGACTATAGATGGTAGATGGAGAAGCCTGCAGTTCTACTAAGTAGGCCATGGAATATAGCAGGTAGTGTAAGAAAAGTTGTTATGATGCAAGGTTTTCCCACACTGCTGCACAGCTGGGTTGCATGCAGCCTTTCCTCTTTCCGTTGCTAACAAAGCCACAAGGAAATAAAATGCAAATTGGCATGGACACAGTGGCAGCTCATGTGATATTGGACTGTGGTCAAATAATAGGTGATCAATTGACTGTTCGATTGACAATGTTTGACTGGACGACAGACTAGTGCTGTAGATGGTCTTACGGAACTGGAAAACGTCCGGGGGGGGGGGGATTTAAAAACCTGTTTTTTCTCTGAACTTTCTTAATTTCCCCCAGGCCTTCACATCTCTATTAAGTAGAGTACAGCTGGTGTTAGAAGTGCCAAATACTCTGGGCAGCTCTGGCAGACTGGAACAGCAGCCAGCTACTCCCAAGAACACTAGACACAGCAGTAGAATATGTGGGCACAGTTCTGAAGCAGCAGTTGGGAGAACAACTAGCAGCGGGCTGCAGTGTGGCATGCCTTGAATTGTGCTGCTTAGTCCAGGCCAATAGGCACCTCAGGGAAGCCCAGAAGTTGGGTGCTAAACTTAAGAAAAATGAGTATCTCCACCTGCCCAGGTTATAGGCATGAATAGTGTTGGCTGATAATATCCCCTTGCTGGGGAGAACACCTGTATAGGGGGCGTGGCTCAGTGGTAGAGCATTTGATTGGCATGCAGACGGTCTGGGGCTTCCAGCAGCTACTAATCATGATGTATAGCTACTCCCTCCAGTACCAGAGGCACTATGCCTCTTTAAATCAGTTGCTGGGGAGTGCAGGCAGGGTAACACTGTTGCAGTATTCCTCTGTGGGTTTCCTAGAAGTAGCTGGTTGGATAAGAACAAAGGTCCAGGTCCAGTTCAAAAAGAGCACCTGTATGCAAATAAGCATTTAGGTGTGAATTAATTATACCTTTTTATGAATTTTCAAGGCAGCAGTTAAATAATGAGCCTTATTTTTGAGACAGAGTACTAGACTTGATGGGCCTTTGGTCTGATCCAGCATGGCTCTTCTTAGGTTCTTAGGTTTCAAGATTCCATTCCCAGCATCTCCAGTTGAAAGGATTGGGTGAAATACCTTTGCCTGAAACCCTGGAGAGCTGCTTCCAGTCTCAGTATACTGTACTGAACTTGATGGACCAATGGTCTGATTCACTATAAGGCAGCTTCATGTTTGCACATGGGCTACGTGGGCTGGGGCATAGGATCAGCCCTTCCCAAACAGATCTCTTCTCAGTCCAACAAGCCACAGGTTAATGTCCTTTGACTTGCAGCGGGTGCAGGAAGAACTTCTACAGTCTTCCCTATGTACCAACCTCATCTACAATGCCCGCATTTCATACAGTTGCCACACAAGCACACTGGCCCCTAAAAAACCTGATGTACTGAAATACAGACCCAAAAAAAAAATGTAACTCTCTTTCATGGACCAGAGTAAACAAACTCTATGACATATGACTAATCCCAATTTATTAGTATCTAAAATGCCAGTACCTAAAATGAAAAATGGATGGCCCAGGCTAGCCTAGGGTTGCCAAGTGTAAATTCCTCTGGAGCGGGGGACTCCTGTCCGGCGGCTGGAGCACGCACGTCACCTGGAAGTGACGTGACGTGACGACGCTGGGCATGCTGGGGGTGGGGCCACGACCATCTGAGGGAAAACCATACAGTTTTCCCTTGGATGACCGTGGCCCCGCCCCCAGCGTGCCCGGTGTGGTCGCGTCACTTTCGGGTGACGCACACGTCGGGGGGGGGGTTTCCCCCGGGGCACGATCCGCCGCCGGCCGGGAAAGGGCCCCCGGGGCGGGGTTTTCCCCACCCCCACCCCCTGGGGGGACTTGGCAAGCCTAGGCTAGCCCAATCTTGTCAGATCACGGAAACTAAGCAGGGTCAGCCTTGGATAGTACTTGGATGGGAGACTACTCAGGAAGTCCAGGGTTGCCATGCAGAGGAAGGCAATGGCAAACCACCTCTGTCTCCTCTTGCCTTAACAACCACATGGTTGGGGTCACCATGAGTCTGTTGCAACTTGACAGCACTTTCCTCCAAAATGCCCTATGCCCGCTATATACAAATGGGATCTAAACAAAATATAAAATACCTCTATCAATATACAGTCAGATTAATCTATGAATATACTAATACTCAGGAATAAGATTTAGGGTTAAGTAGATATATATCACCAAGAAAGAAAAATGTAGGAGGAGTAGGGCTGCCAAGTGGGGGCGGGTAAACCCCCGCTTTGGAGGCCCGATTTCCGCCGCTGCGGAATCGGGCCCCGGGGGGAACCCCGCCCCCAAAGCGCAGTGTGGCTGTGTCACAGGAAGTGATGCAACCACGTAGATCACGTTGGGGGTGTGGCCCCAATCGTCGGAGGGAAAACTCTATGGTTTTCCCTCCAACTATTGGGGCCACGCCCCCAACATGCTCTGCGCCGTGCGTCACTTCCTGGCAGCAGCTCCCGGACCCCGGCGACGCTCCCCCGCCAGTGAGTCCGATCGACTTGGCAACCCTAAGGAGGAGGTACTTGGAAAATGATACAGGGAGGACTTTCAGCACACAGAGCATCACCCAACATCAATGGTCAGAGGACAGCAGTAGGCTTACATAGCAGTTAATGCTCACTTTTCAATTCTAAGGGAGCAATGTGAAAATACTTTCTTCTGTGCCTGCTTTGGGATCTCCTAATTATCCAGAGATATCCACTGCAGGCTTTAGTCTCATCCTTGTTCCTCTCTATCAGGAAACATTCTTCCTTGGTGCCAGGCTACCTGGGAATATATTTCGCTTTTGTTTCCCAGGCAGCTGAGCCCACTTCCTGTAAGAGAAAATGTGATTCTGAACTTTCAGAATTATTCCAAATACCTGGAATTACAAAATTCAGAAATATTTCAAATATGGCATTGCCTGTTGAATTTAAACATTTCTGAATTTATTTTATTTAATTTGCATTCCGGCTTTTCTCCCCAACGGGGACCCAAAACTGCTCACATCGTTCTCCTCTCCTCCATTTTATCTTCACAGCAACCCTGTGAGGTAGGTTAGGCTGAAGAGTGTTTGAGTGGCCCAAGGTAGCCCAGTGAGCTTCTGTGGCGCAACTGAGGATTCAAACCTGGGTCTCCGAAATACTAGTCTCACACTCTTAGCCACTACACCACACTGGCTAGTCCTATCGAATCCCATTAAAATAATTAGGATTAATTTCTAAACAAGGGTGGTTTCAGGATATATTCTTATTTCTAGACAACCCCCACCCAAAAGTGCAACACCCAGTGTCCAGAGGGATAGCCTCTTACCAAAAACACAAGCCATCTACTACCTTTAAGGCTATGTATTGTGGCATAAGCTTCCACGTGGCCCTAAAACCTCTGTTCAAATAAATTACGTTAAATGTTAAAGGTGAATATGAAATCTTTGATGCTGAAGTTTAAGGGAACTGTGCGACTGAACAACAACAAATGTTCTGGCTGAATGTATGAGCTCGGCTGGAGTTTGCGCCTACAAACTTGTAAGACAGACTGAAAGGACGCAGAAAAGAAAGCACAAAATGTTCCACTGACAATGTTCAAACTTCCCCCAAGACAGATTTGCCTAGATAGTTCCTTGCAACAAAGGAAATCAAATTGAAATAAAGAATCATTCACAGTGTTGACTGCTGGCATTAAAGATTTAATGGCAGCCCACGTCTTCTCAGTGCCTCTCAGAGAGAAGAGATAATGTGTGTGAAGAGAGAGGCAAAATTGTAGGTTTAGTCATGTCAAAACTTGATATATGCCAAAATAGAGATCTGAGGTGTCAGCAATAGCAAAATAAGTGACAAGTGTTAAACTACCCAACAGAAGTAAATTCTGTAATTATTTACCTCTCTGTAGCTGTATCAGTGCGTGCTAATCTGTTTCACACACCCATAGTTAACAGCACGCCAGACACTAAAATAAAATCACTCTCTCTCTCTCTCTCTCTCTCTCTATAGTAAGGTATATGGTTAATGGTAACTTGTCATTCACTGTTTGAGCTACGACTTTTGGCCAGGGAGGGGAGAGAAAATGAAACTGAAGAACCACAGACAGCAGTGTCAGTAAACAAAGTACCAGCAAGTGAGGGCATTGGCTCAATATTGCTGGGAGCTCCAAAACACCGTCATCTGCAAATGGACAACTTTAATTCGATTCCTGGCACTGTTGGCCACGCTGAGAATTCTTCTCTCTCTTCCCAACAGGGGTTTGCTCTTTTAAGCATTGCTCCCTGAAGGGAAGTAAAAACCAGAGAAAGGATTTCCAGTGACCCAGCACAGATGAATGGATGTGTCAATGGTGAATATTGGTTAATCTTTGAAATAGGGAATCCTGCCGTGGTCTCTCAGCGTCTTCCCCCCACTACCAACTGCCACTGTGGACTTCAAATGTTGTAGGAGCCTTTAGGGGACAGGCCATAAATGAAAAACATCAATAAAATGGTTTCATTAAAAAAGGAAAAGAATAATATGAGGCCTTTTTTTTTTTGAGGCTCCATACTTTTGAACATTTCCCTGGATAATTTGATAAGAGATGTGCATCTCAAGAGTAGTCTAGATGTTTTTATAATTTACATGAGACTCAGTAGTTCTCACCTAGTCTTTCTGCACTAATTGCTATTGAAGCAATTTAATGCATTCTTGGCCTTCTTTCTTTCCTTCCTTCCTTTTTCTCTTGTTTTTGTAGCCTTGTGGTAATTCTAGCCACGCAGTTGCTCAGCTGCCTTC
Source organism: Gekko japonicus (assembly GCF_001447785.1). Taxonomy (NCBI): domain Eukaryota; kingdom Metazoa; phylum Chordata; class Lepidosauria; order Squamata; family Gekkonidae; genus Gekko; species Gekko japonicus. The sequence continues at coordinate 281,359 of NW_015171542.1, forward strand.
CCATCCCAGGATCTTATTCATACCTCTTCTTCTTAGCTCATCAGCAGTACACAAAATAAACGCAAGTCGTGATGATTTTCTTTATTCCAGACTAGATCACCATGAAACTGGGTTAAACACACAACGTAAAGCTTGCTTTTCAGCATACTTGATGGTTAGCTTTCCTCCAGTTATCAATCAATCACTCAGTGACATGATATAATTTCCTAATCATGCTAATATTTATGCTTTTATCACTATTAAACCCAGAGTGTGCGCAATTCAATAAGACAGAAGTCTAATTATTTAAATATGGTGTAGTACAGCACTTCTCTAAGGCCATCGATGTTATGAGTTTTTCCTCCACTTAGGGAAAAAAATGCATTCAACAAAGCTAAAAAAAATAATCATCAACATTATCATAACCCTCCAAGTAAACAGAGCTTGCTCTTTCTATTTTGAGCAATGATTGCATTTTCACTCTGTTTTCATACCAGAGTTTTCCATATTTCTAATTAGAGTAGTTCCATTCTACGAGCAGCCAAAACCTAAGGGCTATTTTAGACGCAGCTGAAGTAGAACCCGACATGATGCAGAACTTAGAGCTGGCTCCTTAGTTACTTAGAAGAAGGTTCACATTTGTTTACTCGTTTCCCGTGTCCATTATAATATGAGCAGTGAGAACTTGACTTAAATAAATTCTGTGTTACTGAGGAGTCTAGTAGTTTTAGAGGTGATTTTGCATGGCAACCACTGTGAGCTTTGGGGGGCAAGGTAAGGTGTCACACAGCATTGCTTCCAGCCACATCACGAGAGGTGATATCATGCATCTCCATGATGTTCTAGCACTCCCCCCAAGCTCTATGGTTAAGCCATTGAGTTTTAGAGGGAAGGCTTGATCCTTGAGGTGACACGTGACGTCAGTTCCAGTTATGAGACCAGAAATGACACCAAACCGTGAACAGCAACATTTTCTGCTGCACTGTGGCTCAAAATTGGGGGGGGGGGAGAGAGATAGGACATGTAGATCCTTCCAACAAGGTGCCAGTTTCCATGCCTACATACTTGATTATCCACCAATGGGAAATGGCTTTAAGGTTGGCATTTGGATTCAGATAGTAGAAATGAGCACAGAAATAGAAATATTAGAGTTAACGCATGTCACCTGGTTTCTTGTTTGATTTGGGAAGTCCTCTGATTTCTGGTAGATACACCTGCTGTACAGGGTTGGAACTACTCCCACTTACAAAAACGAAGGGGTAGCACAATGTGGTGGGTGGGGCCAGCTGTGGCTGGTGGCTCACTCTGCAAACATGGTAGATCAAGGGCACTACTGCTCCTTATTGATACAATGCCTCTAATAATATGGCCAGTCTTCAAAAGCAGGAAATCTGGTGTTCAGACAGCTTTGGTGGGAAGGCAGACCTTCTTCCTTTTTATAGCTCTGTTCTGCAGTGACAAAGGATAGTAATAAATACTATGTCCACCCAGAGTCTGGGGTTCAATCAAAACATCAGTACAAAGAAAACCTTTGTGCTTCTGATCTATAGTTGAGACAATATCCCCCTGCAGTTCTATGTAACATGCTGTACTTGCCAATACTGAATGGCAGATAGTGACCAACTAATCTTCTTTCCCAATACAAAATACTGATGCCTTTGTAATTTTTGTGCTAGCAAAAACAGAAAAGGAACTAAGCTGAAATAATGAACTGGCTTTGAAAATAATAAAAAATAATTTCCTGGAACAGTTATGGATCAATTTGTAAATGTTTAAACAGCATAAAGATTCAACTCTCTACATAAAATGATGTTTGCCAACATATTAAATGCTGTGACAAATCAGTCTGCACATGGTGTGTACAGTGATTTGAATGATGTGCTGTAAATTTAGAAGATTTCCAAATATGAAAGAACTATACATATGAAAACGTCAAGGTAATATAGCTCATATAGGGTGCGTTCAGACGGGGGCTTTACAACGGTATAGGTGCCGGTTGCAATCGTTGTACTTACCGGCGTTCAGACGGCGAACATCTGCCTCCCGTCCCTAACCGTTGTAAAGCCCTTTAAACTGTTGTACTCTGCCACTAGGTCCCCAAGTGGTGGTATCCTGAGTACAACGGTTGTAAACGCTGTACCCCGCCGTCTGATCGCTCTTCCTCCTTTGCACAGCTACTTCCGTTCGGAAACCTGAGGCTTCCGATTTTCGCCCGCCATTTTTTTTAAAGGACGGCGATATGCCTTGGGTGAAGCTTCGCCCTGCCGTTTGTTTAAAAAAGAAAAGAAAAGGGCCTTACTGTAGCGTTTCGGAGGAGTCCGAGACCTCAGGGAGGCTACTGTGCTCTTTAAACTTTAAAGGTAAGTCCTTACCTTTAAAGTTTAAATTTAAGACAGGGGTTTTTGCGCATGCGCGAAGATCGCCATTCTATGGATGGCTGCCTATGCGCATGTGCAAACTAAGTTAAAAAAAACCCGATGACGAGTGTGGACAGGCGTATTGCGATGGGCTGTGCAGACAGGAAGTAAGTGTGATCGCGTTTCAGCCGGCATAAACTGCACCGGTTCCAACCGGTACCGTTTATGCCGGCTGAAACGGAGCGTCTGAACGCACCCATAATGTTGCAGTTATGCTGAAAAGCTATATCTGGACTAACACTGATACAGAAGAACTCACAGGGATCAGGTAGTTGGGCACTAACCAGATGGGTAGTCTGTAAGGCTGTTATTAGAAAAGGACCAAGACTCCATTGGTAGTATATTAACTGCTACCAATTAGATTAGTAAGGACCATAAGAATGATCCATGCTCTTTGTGGTGATCTACCACAGGGGTTCTGCAGCTGACCCAATGATGTTGACCACTAATGCCAGTCCTGTATGAGCTCTTCACACAGTGGGTGAAAACATATTTAAGCTTAAGTCAAGTAGTACAGGGAGATCTTATAAAAGAATTAGTTGAGAATCAAGCTAGTTGACAAGTAATCCCAGACCCAAACAGCTGTTTAAAGCATGACTGAGAATGCCCAGCGCATCTTCTGGATTTCTTTTTCCCCCCTTTTGGACAACACAGCCTGATCTCTGTCACTGAGGGCTTCCCTCAGTTTCAAGAGAACTTTGTCATCTGATTCTTGGTGCTTGAGGGGGTCAACAGGAGGAGGGCTTCTAGTGTCCTGGCACCACTGGTGGACCTCCTGATGGCACCTGGTATTTTTGGCCACTGTGTGACAGAGTGTTGGACTGGATGGGCCTTTGGCCTGATCCAACACTGGCATCTCTTATGTTCTTATGTTATAGCAGGCTGCAGTTTTGAGAAACACCAGGGCAAAGCTGCCTTTGGTGGAAATAGGTACATGATTGTTTGGCTGAAGATATACAGCTTAAAGAGCCAGTTTGGTGTAGTGGTTAAGTGTGCGGACTCTAATCTGGGAGAACCGGGTTTGATTCCCCACTCCTCCACTTGCACCTGGCTGGATGACCTTGGGCAAGCCGTAGTTCTGATAAGAGCTGTTCTTGAAAAACAGCAGTTTCTGTCAAGAGGTCTCTCAGCCCCACCTACCTCACATGGTGTCTGTTGTGAGGAGGGGAAGGGAAAGTAAGCCGCTCTGAGACACCTTTGGGTAGTGAAGGGCGGGGTATAAATCCAGTCTCTTCTTCTTCTTCTTCCTTATCTATTGCTATTATGAAATGTTACATTTTCAAATCATCATACTATCAATTACTTAGATTAAGGATTACTAGTCACATAAAATATCTGAAGCTACAGCATAAAAAAATGTCAACCAAAAACATGTATAACAAATATACTATGGTCTGATTGCCATAACCCCTTTGCCAAAATTAAATACAATATAACCCCCCCAGGGTACATTTGTCACTTATCTCAAAGAACCACAAGTGCTATGTTTTGGAATGCTTTTAACAGTCACTGGAAGGCCTGTAATGTGAGAGGTTCAGAGGACGGCGGAAGACCGGAAGGCCTGGAGTGATCTGGTCCATGGAGTCGCAAAGAGTCGGACTTGACTGTGCGACTGAATAACAATGTGAGAGGTAGGGAGTTCCAAAGGTTTGGGGCAGTGGCCAAAATGGCACTCTATATGTCCCCACTACAGTACAGCCTCCTCAGATAACCTCAGAGTGTCAGCAGGCATATGCAAGTAGAAGTGGCCCTTCAGGTGCTTTTGAACTAAAGCACCTTCTATTGAGCCTGGAAACATATCAGAAGCTGATGCAGTGCAAACAAAAGCAAAGTTCTGAGTTCAACTGCAATCTGGCCACTGTACGCTTTACCAGCTGAAGTTACCAGACCATCTTGAGTGGCAGCCCTACCTGAAGTGCATTATAGGGTCCAACCTGGAACTTACCAAGGCATACATAGGTATGCTGGGCTCACCATCTCTAGGAATGGCCACAGTTGATGAACTAGCCTAAACTGGTAAAAAGTGCTCCTAGATTCTTCCGTCACCAAAATGACCCTGGTTAGAGTGAAGTACAGGAGTGCTTCCAGACTACGAGCTTGCTCTTCAGGGAAAGTATTAACCCATCCAGAGCAGGATGGATACTGGCTACTGAAACACTTACCCCTAACACTGTAGCATTGCTGTTTTTTCTGGATTAAGGTTCAAATTGCTTGCCA
>NW_015171542.1:286020-288513 GCF_001447785.1 Gekko japonicus
CCTACATCCTAACCCTAGTTAAACACATCAATATAGTCTCACTGGATTCAGATGGAGAGATCAATAGCTGCAAATTGATGGCAAATCATTCTAAACCCCTAGTGGTTTCAAGTAGACATGTGGAACAATATACAACTTTGAGAAACCTCATAATCCAACAGGCAAGGGGGCAGAACAGAAGTCCTTTTGGAATCTACCATCTAGGAAAGACAGAAGCCACTACAAATCCCCACCACTCAGGCCATTCCTCTGATAGTATCGAAAGCCACTGATAAATCCAACAGAACCAACAGTTATTCATCCCCACTGTCAGTAGACTGGTGTTCATCAGGATGAGTAAGGCAGTTTCTGTGCCATACCCAAGACAAAAACCAGATGGAAAAAGATCTAAATAATCCAGAGAAGTTGAGTGCTACAACTTTTCAAAAATCTTGCTTAAGAATACCAAATAAGATTTCAGTCCATAGCTATTCTGACTTAACAAATCTAGTGTAGATTTACTCAGAAGAGGCTGTACCACTGCTTCCCTCAAAGTTGGAGGTACTGAATCTTCTGTCAATGATGTTATTAATAATGTTTATGATCCACTGAGACAGAGTGCCCAAGGGTAGGCCTCAAAAATTTTAATATTCTGTCCACGTCCTCAGGCTGCACCATCTGAAAAGTAGCCATAGAAACCTGACCCAGTTGATGCCCTGTTTCTGAAAGCATTTAGGCTACAAGGTAGCATGGAAACACCATCATATAATGATCTACTTGTAACAATGGAGCCCTGTAGTACTTCTCGACCCCCAGATAATTATTTTCATGGATCAAAACAATAAATTCAGGATCTCCTACTACAGGCACTGGATCCAATATTAATTAGGACAGACCATGGTTCCAATGGTAAGTATGATATCCTAAGCATGGCTGCTGAGTCCCCAAGAAACAGATGCCTGGGGGGGGACTCCAGCACCAGTGCTGACACTAGCTCAGCAAACTTGTGTGGGGAGACCACCAGGGAGTAGAGCAGGCATTATGCCAACAGAATCCCAGCTCTGTCTCAGGAGCCTAATACCAGGAATAAGAAAGTCTTAATTTTTGACCAGGTCTTGCGGTCACAGTGATGGAAGTCAATGCCAGTCCACCAAATTAAGCCTGTTTTACTGAGAAACTTGGCAGACACAGCTGAGACAAACCAGTTTCATCATTTTCATCCAGCCAGATCCTAGAAATACACGCCAGGTCAGTCTATTGCTTCAGGATTAGACCTTTGATGAAAGACTGATCTGGCACTAAAGAATAGGACTTTCAAAGTAGGTCACTCACTGATGTAACACCCAAAGCAATTGTGTGTGGAAAGAGGATCAGGAGGAGGCAAAGCCCATAAGTGTCGATGACTGAGGGGTTACATGATCGAGGTTTATAAGATTATGCATGGGATAGAGCAAGTAGAGAAAGAGGTACTTTTCTCCCTTTCTCACAATACAAGAACTCGTGGGCACTCCATGAAATTGCTGAGCGGTCGGGTTAGAACGGATAAAAGGAAGTACTTCTTCACCCAAAGAGTGATTAACACGTGGAATTCACTGCCACAGGAAGTGGTGGCGGCTACAAGCATGGACGGCTTCAAAAGGCAATTAGATAAGCATATGGAGCAGAGGTCCATCAGTGGCTATTAGCCACAAGGTATAGATAGGGGCTCTGGGGCAAGTGATGTTCTATCTTCTTGGTGCTTGGGGGGGGGGGTCAACAGTGGGAGGGCTTCTAATGTCCTGGCCCCACTGGTGGACCTTCTGATGGCACCTGGTATTTTTGGCCACTGTGTGACAGAGTGTTGGACTGGATGGGCCTTTGGCCTGATCCAACATTGGCATCTCTTATGTTCTTATGTCTAAGCTCTAGCCAATCCATCTTCCACCAACATACCTTCCTCTGTCCAGCACGCTGGAGAAGTTAAAATTAGTGCTGCTCCCCTACACCTCAGAGTTCTCTCTATGGCGTGAGAAATGGCAGACAGAAGAATAAAGTATCTAAAGAAAGAATGTACAGGATAGTACTTAAACAACCAGAAACAGAGAAATCATCCCCTCTTTGAGTCTATTTCCACCTTAAAATGTGCAGTTGACAGCCTCCCATCAATCTTTTCAGGCATACAAAAATGATCTAACCACTTCTCTCACAAATGAGGTCCAAAGGCTCTTCCACTCTCCCTGGAGGAAACCTAGTCAATCCAAAACTTAAAGTAGTTATAGAAGTGTTGTTTCTGGTTGAGGCATAACCAAAAAAGAGTTTGCTAGAAATCAGATTTGACTTAAGAGCTGGCACCAGATAAAACGATGTTCAAGCTGTGACAATATTAAGCATAATATTGTATTTTTAATACTGGCCAAAGACGTATATTGGAAAGAAGAAGAAGAAGAAGAAGAAGAAGAAGAAGAAGAAGAAGAAGAAGAAGAAGAAGAAGAAGAAGAAGAAGAAGAAGAAGAAGAAGAAGAAGAAGAAGAAGAA
>NW_015171542.1:288661-401315 GCF_001447785.1 Gekko japonicus
GAGGAGGAGGAGGAGGAGGAGGAGGAGGAGATTGGATTTACACTCTGCCCTTCACTTGGAGTCTCAGAGCGGCTTACAAACTCCTTTCCCTTCCCCTCCCCCCAACAGACACCCTGTGAGGTGGGTGGGGCTGAGAGAACTCTGGCACAAACTGCTCTTTCAAGAACAGCTGTGCCAGAGCTTGTGACTGACCCAAGGTCACATCAGTAGGTACAAGTGGAGGAGTGGGGAATCAAACCCGGTTCTCCCAGATTAGAGTCCGCACACTTAACCACTACACCAAACTGGCAATGACGGAAGAAAGAGAGACCAAAGGCTCGTGAACTTTTTGAAGGGCAACCCACTTCTAAATTTATTCTATTTTTCAGGACCCACTTGCAGATGAAGCTGCCTTACATTAGCGCGGTTCACATCTTACAGCAATTGTATGTATGTCCTGCATTTACATGCAAGCATTGGAATATGAGAAACAGCCAATGCACATTCACTTTACAATAGGGTTGCCAAGTCGATTGGACTCACCGGCGGGGGGGCGTCACCGGGGGCTGGGAGCTGGTGAGGGACGTGTGCGCGCCACCAGAACGTCACAGGAAGTGACGCACTACGTAGAGCATGTTGGGGGCGTGGCCCCAATCGTTGGAGGGGAAACCATAGAGTTTTCCCTCTGACGATTGGGGCCAGCAACTTGACCTCCGTGGTTGCGTCCCTTCCTGTGCCGCAGCCATGCTGCGCTTCGGGGGGGCAGGGTTCCCCCGGGGCCCGATTCCGCGGCGGCGGAAATCGGGCCTCCAAAGCGGGGGTTTACCCGCCCCTCGCCCCCACTTGGCAGCCCTACTTTACAAACGTACCAGGCAGAGTTCACCCTAAACTGTACCAAGATGCGTTAGTGTACAGACTCACCCAGTTGGCAACCCCTATATTACAGGATTTCAGTGTGGGAACTGCCCACACTTGTTTTTGTAGTTTTAAAAACTATTAATTTTAAAGCCGATATTCTATCAATTATTTTTTTTATTCTGTCCTTTCTCCAAGGAGTGGGTGAGATATATGGTTCTAGCCTCTTATTTGATCTTCACAGCACCCCTGTGAAGAAGTTAACACTGAAAGAGTATTAACTTGCATAGCCAGAGATGTGGGGCAGATTACCTTCAAAAGACTTGTCCAGTGCTTTATTTTTCAATCTGAAGATTCATTAATTTATAAGATTAATTACCATGGATGGATGTCATTGCGAATACAATAGTAGGAAACGTTGGTAATTTTAAAGCTGTAATTAATGTTTTGGGTGCGATTATTCCTGGGAATTGTGTGAGAGTTAACATGATTTCTAAACAAGGAGGGGGGGGGAGAGAAATACAAATAAATACAAAAAACCAGTTTATAAGAATAAATTATGAATTGACCTGATTTGTCTGTACAGGTCTAAAGAAAACTAGATCCTAACTTCTTATTTATGTGTCTCTGACATTGTGGAAAGTTCACTGTAATCACCATTTGATGTGGAACTAATAGGTAATGCAAGTGAAGTTACAGATACAAGAAACTGAGGTACCCCAGCAATGCCCATAGAAAAGAGTAAAAATAGATGAGTGGACAGTGGTATATCATGCTAAAATTCATGTGTCAAAGGTTTTCAGGAATTTTCTTAAATTATAACATAAGGGAAGAACATACTTAATCTTTTTGCAAGTATTTTTCCAATAAAACAATTTCAATATAAAGCTTTAATTTTGTTTGAATATAACATTTAAACTTACATGATTAAATTGTTACAATCTAATTTTGCAGTATTTGATGCTCCTGGAACATTAATTAACAAACGGAGAAATCCCATGCAGGTTTACTTAGAAGTAAACTGTTTTATTCAACGGGGTTTAATTCAAAGAAAGTGTTTATACACAGGGTACCTTTTTAAATTGTCTTTACTAAATATAAGTCAAAAAGAATATGCAAAACCAGACAATATTCTATGTAGAGTAACAGACAAAAAATCTGTTTTGTATTTTCCCAAAACTGTTCATGGCTAAATAGGGATCTGTAGCCAGTTCCCTCAGTCCTAATCTAGTACTCTAACCGTTACACATACTGACTCTCTGGAGTATTCTGTTTCTCTTTCGTATTCTCAGGTTACTGATCACAATCACCACCTTGTGGGCTGAAAAAGTGTGACTGGTCCAAGATCACTCAGTGAAATTCCATGGGAGAAAAAGGGTTCAAACCTTGTTTGCCATGTTGGCCCTTGATCAGTACCACAGCAAAGTAATCCTCCCACTTCATGCCATTCCTGTGGTCAGAAATACTGCCCCTCATGCCTTTTTAAAGCCCTGGAAGAAACAAGATGGTTACCCGTAAAGTGTGTGCCTCCCCCCCACACACACTCATGAGGCTCACAACAGCCCAATTTTCTGACCAGAAAAATTTCAAGAGGATTAAGTTCCTCCCCCTTTGCCTAAAGCTGTGACCCCAATCCAGACTGGGCATACTCTCATGGCTGCTTTTGGAGCTAAAATAAACATATTATCAAATACATGGACTTATTTCTAACATATTTCAATATTTCTTTATCTGTCATTTAAGCCATAATTCTGGCACAGCTGTTCTTGAAAAACAGCAGTTTCTGACAGAGTTCTCTCAGCCCCACCTACCTCACAGGGTATCTGTTGTGAGGAGGGGAAGGGAAAGGAGTTTGTAAGCCGATCTGAGACTCCTTTGGGTAGTGAAGGCCAGGGTATAAATCCAATCTCGTCTTCTTCTTCTTCATTCCCTCACTGCCCGCCTCATTCTTAATATATCTCAGTTACTTCAGAGTCAAGTATGCTTCCCCCTCAGAACCCATATGCAGAGTTTGATCGGGAATAGGCCCCAGGCTACATATTTTCTCCCTGCTCCTCACTGAATGTAATGATTGACCAGAAGATTCTAGTCCACGATTTCAAGCATAGCTTGGTATGTTCTGTGTAACACAAGAGGGTGGTGGCAGCAAATAAGCCTTTGCCCCTGATTTCACCGTGCAGACAGGTTACAGGCAGGACAGGAAGGGGAGCAGGAAGAGAAGTCTTGACTGAATAGGCACTTTGCTATGAGATGTCTTTTTAAAGATACGCCTCTAACACGGAAATAAAAGTGATTTACCACACTTTGGAAAGAAACGGGACCTAAGATCTCTTCTCACATTTTTTTTTTCCTTCTCAGCATGGTGAATAATGTAGGAGAATTCAAATGAGGTGGCTTCCACTTGTCTCCCACTTCCTCTCCAGGCTGCTTGACAGCCACTGCTTAAGTGTCACAAACCCTCAGTCATTAGCTGTAACAGTGCACAGATGGAACAATATTTGCTCTGTCATTGGCATTCAATTAGGAAGATGCCAACTCTAAACATTAAGCCAGTTAAACTATGCTTTAGGCGAAGCATGGCTCATAATGTGAGCTTTTATGTTTTCATCATCAGGAAATCTGGTTTCTTTGGAGTTTAATGTACGGCGGATATTGAAAATCTGCATATAGCCACACATGCAAAAGAATGATAGAGAGGTTTATCCTTTATCAAGATAAATTGATAGTTTGTACTCAAAGGCAAAGGACAGCAGCAAACTAGAAACTCAGTGCCATCAAATTCTGTTTGCACAAGAGAAAAAAGTAGACTTGGGTGGCAGGCGGGGAGGGGGGGGGCATACCTGACTGAAATTTGAGGTGTTACTCCTCGCTGTCAGTGAGTCTCATCATTTGACTAGCAACAACTTTCTATCCCAAAAATTATCCATCAAGCTTCCAATACGCTCACTACTCCTACTACACAAAGTCTCTCTTTACTCCAAAATCTCGTGCTTCCTCTTAGCTGGCAGGGAGTACAAAGTGGATTTTCCCAGGCATTCATCCAAATGACTAGACATGCTTTTTGCCACTACCTTTTGGGGAAAGCAGAAGCTAAACTTTTCTGCATTGGTAGACACTTATATTTAAAGATAAGGGGACAGTTAATCTACAGATTACATACCGATGCTTACCCGCCTCTAAAAGTCCACTTAATGCACCTGGAACCATAACACTGTGTCTATCTGTGTGGGCCTTTTGGCAAATTTTACACTCTTGAACTTTATGGCCTTTGCCGAAGCATATGACACACAGCTGTGTTCATCTTTTTTTGCATTTTTGACCCACATTAGGTACATTTTTAAACAGACTTTTCTGTGCCAATGAGGCAAAGAAACTCATGATTCAAGCTATGGCTAAAAACACATTGTTCCAACAAATCAGCCTTAAAGCCAGTGTTCTCCTCCACAATTAAATTCAATTATTTTCCTTCACAGCTTTTGAAAACGATGACAACACTAGAATGACCTACTACATCGTGGTGAAGGAGGAACTGAGGGAGTCAGGGTGGCATGCCATTGGACCGTTGGAAGAGAATGGACAAAATAGCTCCAATAGGCAAGTAAATGCCCCCTAAAGGTTCTAAGCTCGAAGAAGATTGTGCCGTTGTAGGACTGCACAGAAGACGAAGATGAATTATCATTGTCTAATGCTGTAGATCAGGGATGGGTAGACTATGTACCTAGAAACTATATACTTTTCCCCCAGCAGTCTTGGGAATTGTGTGTGTGTGTGTGTGTGTGTGTGTGTGTAAAGTGCCTGGGAGATACTAGTCACAAAATGGCAGCTCAGCAGGTGAAGCCAGAGCTAAAATGGTGTCTTCCACCTGACTTGTAGCATTTCTCAGGAGGGTGGGAAATGCTTTGGTGTGGAAACCTTTCCAGTGCTTTTCCCCACAGCAAAACATGCCCCCCCAACTGTAAGTTATTCTGCATCTTTATATCATGAGGACTATTTTGCCAATCAGGATTTGACTTCATCCGTTCCCTAAATACACTTTCCAGACCTGTTACTCTGTACACTTTTAATGACATTAATGGAGGTGGGGAGGAGCAATGATATATGATGACATTTATGTGCCACCATTCTTCCACAGAACTCAAGGTAGTATACACATAAATGCCTAGGAGATCTCCCCTCCAGGCATTAACCAGTCACAGATCCTTTCCCCCCCTGCTATCAAGTTGACTTTTGGCGACCCCGTAAGAGACAAACAGAGGTGGTTTGTCATTGCCTGCCTCTGCATAGTGACCCTGGGTATTCTTGGTGGTCTCCCATCAGAGTACTAACAAGGCCTGACCCTGCTTAGCTTCCAAGATCTGATGAGATCTGACTAGTCTGGCCTATCCAGGTCATGGCCTTTGCTGCATTATGTACTTCCAGAAAAATACCTTGGATACACCTGAGATATTAGCATTCATCTAATGAGGAAAAATAGTGAGTGTGAAAGCTAACAACACCCAGGATTTCCTCTGTCCATACACATTCACTCAGAATTAGGGTTGCCAGCATGCAGGTGAGGCCTGGGTATCTCCCAATTTTACAACTGATCTCCAGCATTTTCCACCCCAGACCTGGCAACCCTACTCAGCATAGCTTCTCAAACCACATTTCTTTTTTACATTCTCTCTATACTGATGCACAATTTCACTACATTTTACTTCCATCCTTTCAAAGCTATGGGCTCAGCCCAGTGATCTTTACTGTAGTGGCCACATATTCTACTTCCTGTACAGAGCCAGGGATTGATATAAATGGTGACTCCATGTTAACATGGCTTGGCATGAGCAAGATACGGCTCTGTGAATTCCCAAGGCATCTGCATGGTATCTGTGAGCAAATGTTCAGCATAATCTTAACTATATAGTTCATGGGCACATTTCATATTAGGGCAATGAGAGATTCACTGGCTGGAGGGAGGCTCTCTGGAGACATGTCCCAGCAGCCACATTTCTGGGTCATGGCAGAACAGGCCCATAGCTATGGTGGGGCTATTAGGGGCTCCATTCCCTTTCTTAAAGTCCTGGCCCCACAGGAATTTGTCCTGAAAACTGTTTTTTAAAAACATTTTTAAAGGTGTGCACTGATTACAGACCCTCCCTTAGCCCATGACATGCTCCAGAGTCAAAGATCCTGAAAGGCCAGGGATTCTCCCCCCTCCGACTCCCCCTTTTGTTCAACTCCCCAGAAACCCAGAAGTTCCTCTTGCTGATCTCTCTGGTGGGAACTGGGGGGGAGGTTTGAAACAAGCAGCTGCTTGACCCCTTTCTGGATCCTTGCATTAATCACCTTATTGCTGATTCCCCCCCCCCCAGGCGAAGGGAAGCCAGAATTGCACCTTTTTCCTTGGGGTTAATATTAAGAAGAAATATTAACAGGATCACAAAGTACAGTTGTGTCCAGATAGAAAAAAATTGCCCCACAAGCTACAAAATCCTGGCTACGGGCTTGCAGCAGAAGTGACATCACTGAGTTGTTGTCAGTCCCCACAGGTGGTAGTGGGGGGGGGAGGGCTGCTAGTAGAAGTTCTGCTAACACTGCCCTCTTTATACGAATGAAAAGTATTAAGATGGATAACATAAGCAGAATAACTAGAATACTAAAAGAAAGCACTGGAGATTTATTAGCAGAATATTTGCTAGGCTAGAACTTGGGTCGCCAGCCCGTTGGAGTCTGGCAGGGAGAGGCATGGAGGGGAGCTACAGGGCAACAGCATGATGTCACTTCCGGGAAAACCCCAGAAGTGAAGTTTGCACTTCTCTAAGAATTGCAATTTCTAGAGCAGACTAACATCAACTCCAGGTGTTCCCCCAGAAGTGATGTTGTGCCCTCACCCAGTGCCATTTTCTTTACATGATCTTTCTCTTGCTGGCCACAGAAGTGGTGTTGTGAAGGGAGCTGGTGGATCCCCTGCTGGGAAAGTGGAAGCCTGGCTAAAACAGCATTGTTTAATTCATTTATATGAAGGATGTTCTGCCTACATAATTTTAACATTGGATTCAGTTAACACATATGACTACACTTCTCTATTTCACACACATACAGAAAAAGAATTGCGCAAACAGTGTGTTATCATGTGTAGCTTAGTTTACCTATAGTCGGGCATGTTTCTAATATACACATAATTATGCTACTGTAATTACACGGTGCTTTAGAATAGCCACTCAGATTGCCAAGTGAAAGACTGAAGAACGGTCACAACACACTCTTGGCAGCATTCAGCCAGTCTCTCTAGGAACACAATGACCCCAACTTTATTCAGAAAACTCAGTTTGAAAGAGATGCTATTCCCTAAAGGAATTCTCAGCACTACTTAAAAAGCTTGTGGGGAAAAATCAGATTAGAGTTAACCAGGTTATGTAGATGTTATGAGAATGTAACTTCTAAAAATAACTTCATAGATCAATTCAAGTAAACTTCAAATAGAGATCTCACCTTTTGCACAGCGTAGCACTTGTACGTTATATAATTCTGCTCTCAAATTACCAGATTGATATAGTAACTGTAGAATAAAGCCTTGGACACAAAAAGACTTGTGCTTTGAATGGACTGCAGGCTTGAAAGTTTTATGCCATCACATTATATACGATACCTGATGGAGCTATTATACTTACGTTGCATTTTAGAATGCCTTTGGTAGACAAGAGGAGAACAAATCATTATAATAAATATATTCTCCAAATACATGAATAAGATCTACAATGGGAAGATGGATTTTGGCATTATCTTCCAACTCTTACTGTAACCACCTACAAGGGGAAATAAAACCAAGATGCCTATTTAGACTGATCTGAAAATAAAGAGAATGCACCAAAAATGAATCAGTGCTCAGTACATTATCTTCATCACAAATGATGTCAATGTAGCACTTTTAAAAACACATCAGTTCTCGTGTATTCTCAAAACCAAGCCATGTTAGGATGACAAATGGTAACTTGCCTGAAGGCTCCAAGCCAGTGTGCTCACAAATGAGCAGGGATTTGAACATGTATACAGTACTCTTTCCACTGCGCCAAACTGGTCCCATATTGACACGCTCAACTACTAAAAGCGAGACATAATCACAGGAATAGCACTAACGTAATGCCTAAGAGAAAGCCCCATAAACTAACAGCTGTGACTTATAATCAATGCGTTACTGGTAAAACAATATTCAGAATAGCCTCACTTATTTAAAATAACATTCAATTTACACACACGCACACAGCGTTCTAGTCGAGCTGTTTAAAAAAATGATCATAGGCACCCAAAGAGAAATTATATATCCCTTACGTACTTCAAAAAGAGACGGGGAGTTTCACACAGTTACTTCAAACGATTTAATCTTGAAAGCAACATAACTGCAATATATATTAATCCACTAGAGTACACATTGAACACATTGCTTCCAAGCACCACTGACTAAATGTCTCTGTAGAATTGCTTCCACCGTAGAACAGTTTACTGCTCTGTATATTTAAAGAGAATGCAAGTTACTCCTTGCACGTTGCTTAAATTGATTCCCATATCGGTCTGTCACAGCAGAAGCAGAGGCGGATTGTCGTAGAGCCTTCCTGTCAAGCCACTTCGAGATTCATGGTTTGTTTGCAGCCAAAGGGAAATCCAGAAAAGATAAGTTCTAGAGACTTGCCAAGAATACAGGAAGGAGGCACGTTGCAGTGGAGTTGAGATCTTGGTCTATTTACACGTTGACAGGTGTCCAAATGGACATGTTTACTATACCAGATGTTTTCACCAGCAGGCACTGAAATTAGTGTGTGTGTGTGTCTGTCTGTCTATCTATCTCAATGAAGATACAGTAAATCCATTTATTGCCCAGCACTGGGAGAAAGCCAGCTACCAAAACACATCTGCTGTTCCACAATGGTTAGCAGATGTTGTGAGCATTTATTTCGCACAGTCTGGTACACATCTGCCGCTGGGTACTCTGAGACCTCGCTTACCCATGTCCCCATTCTAGACACCTAAAGGGGCATCTTTTGGGCGGGGGGGGGTACATGGCAACCTTCAAAAAGGACAGAGCAACTGTAGCACCTGGCTCTAATTAAACTTAGAGACAAAACTAACAGCAGTGCTTGGGATTCACTTATAGTTGCACCAAGGAAAAGCAGGAAACGCTCTGGAAGATGGATTGCTTGTTGTCTTGTGAATTGTGGTGCTGTGCACCGGGGTTACTTCAAGTTGCAGTGATTGAGTGTTACCTCTCTCACTATACCATGAAGGAACCGAGAGGGTTGGTCCCATAACAGTGTAGGTGAATTTCTCCATATCTCCCCATCTACTGCAGCTCAAAAAGGACCCCAACCCATAAATGCTGTTCCTATTGGACAGGGGACATACAAACAGCAGGGGGGGGGTTGGAGGTCTGCCACAGGAAAGGGGGGGAAATCAGGGACACACACACACCATAGCAGGGATTTTCTGCTGGCTCTAGCGTTGCTGCTGCAGATAAGGCAAACCTTTATTATGGGACTGGATCTTCAGAGAGGTCAGTCAAACAGAATGTGCTTGCAGCCAGCTTCTGATCAGCTTTTTCAGCATGTGACATGAAACAGAAAGGCAAGTGACAAGGAGCATGCCAAACTGGGCTTCAAAGTGTCAAGTCAGGGATCAATAAACTAGGTTGAGCTCTCACTTTGGCCCTTGGGCATGATGAAGACTGGCCTTTGATTCTTCATCCAGCCCTGAAATTTGAGACACCATCCCTTTCCCTATGACCCATCAAATGGGGGGGGGGGGAACCCTCACATGTACAAACTCACCTCTATACTGTTGCAATGGTTATTTCCTAAAACCTGGTTGCTCAAACTCCAGGATGGACAGAATTGATCATTTTCAGGAGTAAAGATTTATTTATTTATTTAAGCTTATATACCGCTCCTTCCCGAAGGCTTGGAGCGGTTTACAGAGAAGTATTTAACGTTTCTAACTAGGGCCACACAGTACAGGGTAGAAATGAATGCCTACCAGGCACCCGAGCAAAGTAAATCTATGCATTCATTTCTTTCTCAGGCTAAGCATCAAATTATAGCAGCCTATGTAGCCCAGACTAGCCTGAGCTTGTCAGAGCTAGGAAGCTAAGCAGGGTCAGCCATGGTTGATACTTGGATGGGAGACCACCAAGGAATCAGGGTTCATATACAGAGGAAGGCAACGGAAAACCACCGTGGCTCATTCCTTGCCTTGAAAGCCCCATGAAAACTCCAGTTATGATTTGACGACACTTACTATTAAGCATTACCCATATCCTTCTCCGCTGTCCCAAATACTCCGTTATGCGCAATAACTTGATTCACCCTTTTCTCCCTTCGCAGAGAGATTTTCTGGACAGGGATTTAATTTTTTTTTTTTTAGCAGACAAGAGCCCAGCAATAACACTCACTGTCGCTGAATTTTTGACCTACGTATGGAAGTCAAGAGTAATACTCTGTAATTCTTGTAAATCATGTTAGGATTGTCTTGTATTTTGGAATATCGGGAATATTGGTTGATGTTGTTCTTGTACTACCCCTTAAACTTTTCCTTGCCTGGTTTACTTATGTTATGCCAATAAAGGTTTCTGTTCTGTATTTAGACTGAAGAGCTTTGCTCTCATACTTAATTGGGTTGGCCCACGGATGTTTTTTCCTTTCCTTATTCTGCTCCTGTTCAACAGCAACCACCCTATGAAAGTCAGTGCAGTATAATCGTCAGATCCCAACTTACTGCCAAGAACCCATGACTTCCCTTCCAGCCCAGGACCCCTGACTTCCAAATTTTAATTTTATTTATGGTGCTCATCACTGGCTGCAGTGGCTCCCTCTCACCAGCTGCAGCTGCTCTTGCTTTTTGGCTGGGCTCACTGTTGGCTGTGATGCCTCCCTCTCGCTGGCCACAGCTGCTCTCTCTTGTCAGCTGGGCTTGCCTCTGCTTCATGCTCGGCGTCCAGGCTCACTGTGCCAATGGAAAGATGGCAACGGATGGAGCGAGTGGAGAGACCAGCTCCAGCAGCTAGGGGGATCCGACAGCAGCAGTAGGTGAAGGATGTGGGGCTGGGGTGCAGGTGAGTGCTGCCCAGGGGCTGATGGGCTGGCTGTGTTGGCATGAGGGGGGAGGAGGAGGCAGTGGCTCTTGCTGTTGGGGCTGGAGAGGGCCCGGCGGCATGCTTGTCCGGAGCACAGACTGCTGGCTTTCTCCCCAGGAGGTGGGTCGCTTGGGGGGAGGAGTGGGGTGCCCCATGACTTATTTGAATGTCCCCCCAAAATTAAAAAAAAATCCTGACTACGGGCCTGTCCTTAGTTAACAAAAAATGAGATCTGGAGAGGAAAAAACTTGGGAAACAAAATCACAGTGTATGCGAGAGAGCCTTCTACAGAAAAATACATGGAAATATTTCCAAGGCTTGGCTTTCCCTCCAGGAGGCGGGTCATTTGGGGTGTGTGTGAGGGGTGCCCTTGACTTATTTGAATGCCCCCCCAAATTAAAAAATCTTGACTATGGGCCTGTCCTTAGTTAACAAAAAATGAGATCTGGGGAGGAAAAAAATGGAGAGACAAAATCACAATGTATGGAAAAGGGCCTGCAATAAGCTGGCTTGCAGCAGCACCTTCTACAGAAAAAGCACATGGAAATATTTCCAAGGCCTCAGGCAGAGAAAGGTCTTTCCCAACAGATGCTACCTGAGATCTTTTAACTGGAGAGTCCAGAAACTGGACATGGGACCTTCTGCATGCAAAGCATGGGCTTTGCTACTGAATGACAGTTCCTCCCCAGTCCCGGAGTAGGGGGGAAATGAACATATTACCAGGTGAAGAAAAACAGTAGGTTTTATACCCTGCTTTTCTCTACCTTAAGGAGACTCAAAGTGGCTTACAATCCTTCCTTTCCTCTCCCCACAACAGGCACCTTGTGAGGTCAGTGAAACTTCATTTGCAGGCGTCAGAATCAAACCCGGCTCTTCAGGTTCAAGTCAGCTGCTCTTAACCACTACACCACACTACAAGTTTTCCTGCAGCAGTCTTCCATTCATTCAGTTACAGTGCCTTCCTAAACAGAATTAATCCTTCTAGGTGCACTGAATCAGTGGGCTTAGAAGGGCGTTATTCACTGTGGATGTCTGCAATGTATTAGCACACACAAGTCAGCACATACATGATTTGTGTTAACAGCATTTTTAAACAGCCTTCACTTTCACATGGTCCCCAAAGAGCATGCATAGGAAAATGCTCAACAGTCAGAAGGCAGCAGTGCAAATCCTTCTGTGCTTGCAGGGGCCTCTTCTGATGTACACTGTACACATGCAGTGTGGACACATGTGCTTGGCACACTGCTTCAAAGGACACTGCCACAAAAGATATCCAAAAATAGTATGCAATTAGCCATACGTAATTAGGAAAGAATGAGAGCCACTGCTACCCTTTCTTTCTTTCTCCACTCAAATTAACTGAGGGAAAGCCAGCACCGTTTGTAAAAAAGTAGTACTAGAGAGAGAAAGAGAGAGACTGAGAGAGAGGGCAGAGAGGTAGATCAATAATAAATTGGCAGCAGGCAGTGTGAAGTTGTCAACAGTAGCATAGTCTTGAGTGGCTTTGGATTCTACATCAATAGAGAAAAAATTCTAGCGAAACAGAACAGAAAATAAGAGGCACTCGCTGAAAACAATTTAGGATGGCACAAGAAAGGGGAAAGAATCGCTTGCACTTCTGAAGTAATGTCTGAAAGGGCTATTACTACATTTCCTCTACTGCAAGCTGTACCAGAGGCAGAGTACTCCAATCTGAAATTACGCCAAAAGCAATGATAACTGATTAGATGAGCAACTCATTCATTCGCTTTTGACAATTCTCTGGAACATCTCAATTCACCCCTGATAAGTAACTTTCACTCAAGGAACAAATTTTCTCATATTTATTTGGCAAACTATAATTTAGAAACTGAATTCATGAGCTAGTCTGTCAGCAGTTAACTGAAAGAGATGTCTTAGAACAAGAGATGAAAATGGAGGCCTTTCCCAAACTGTTTTTTTTTTTAAAAATGTCACCATGCTTAGAAGGAAGACCAGGAGGGCCCTTCTAAAGAGGAAAAAATGGATGCTTAGACACAGCAGACTGCCAATCAAAGGCAGAGCAAGAGGAGAAGAAGCAAGGGACAGCAAGGGAGGGAACAGGTTTTCCTCATCCGTGAGTCCTCACAGGTGCCCCTCTTGTGTTTTCATATCTTCCCCTCGAACACATGAAGCTGCCTGATACTGAATCAGACCATCGGTTCAACAAAGTCAGTATTGTCTACTCAGACTGGCCGCAGCTCTCCAGGGTCTCAGGCTGAGGTCTTCCACATCACCTCCTACCTGATCCTTTTAACTGGAGATGCCAGGGATTGAACCTGGGACCTTCTGCATGCCTAGCAGAGGCCCTACCACTGAGCCACAGCCCTTCACCTAATACCCATTGATTTCAGTGGCTGCAGCATTACTGTTTCTGATATCTTTGGTCCTCTGCCAATAAAGTGCCAATCCACTTTGGCATTGACTGTTTGAGTTTTCTGCTCTGGTAGCTTTAGCATGTGACTGATGATGTCCTAATGATTCCTAGGAGCTATTGCAGATCCAATACTATCTCTCCCTTATATAAAAGAGTAGTCGCTGCCAAAATTCTAAAACGCGCCCCGTTAGTGTATGGGTGGAAAATATGCCACTCAGGAGAGCTGCCTCCAATGACTGGCTCCCTCAGCCAACCTGCCCTGCCATTGGCTGGGTGGCTGGGAGGGGAGGGAGCCAGTCATCGGAGCCAGCTCTTCTGAGCGGCCATCTTCCCCACATACGGTAAGGGACGCTTTCAGCCCAGCGGCGAACGCAGCCGATAGGCTCCGTCCGCCGGCTTCCCTACCTCCAGCACCCATCCTGCCTGGCGAACGGGCCCTGCACGGCCCGTCCGCCGCCTCCCTCCCCTCCTGGAGGGGAGCCTCCGTCGCCGGTTCCCCCCCCCCCCCGCCCCCAGTCCAGGCCGGCGCCTGGAGCCTCCGTCACCGGTTCCCCACTGGAGATGCCAGGGATTGAACCTGGGACCTTCTGCATGCCTAGCAGAGGCCCTACCACTGAGCCACAGCCCTTCACCTAATACCCATTGATTTCAGTGGCTGCAGCATTACTGTTTCTGATATCTTTGGTCCTCTGCCAATAAAGTGCCAATCCACTTTGGCATTGACTGTTTGAGTTTTCTGCTCTGGTAGCTTTAGCATGTGACTGATGATGTCCTAATGATTCCTAGGAGCTATTGCAGATCCAATACTATCCAGAAATAAAGCTGTATTGTTCAACAGGGATAGTTCCCAGTTAAGTGTGCATAATATTGTGTACGTTTAATTGCAAACTTGCAAAGCAATTGATGTCATTTAACATCTTTGTTTTTATTACTGCTGTGATTAATTTATGGAAGCTGACTCTCGAGGAGTGGAGAGATTTATATCCCATTCACTCTTAATATATAAAATGCATGAACAAATGAATAAAAGGCAGTGGCATAATTCCAACCTGAAGGAACTTCTTCCATCCTGGGGAGCCTCAGAGGCAAGATTTTCCCTCCATTTTCCCCCCTTTACTGACTGAACCACCCTAGTAAGGTGTTTTCTTCTTTGCTGAAGAACTCTGGTTGTCCCACCCTGTCACAGTACGATATTTTGGCTGTTGGCTCAGCCCAGAAACATGCGGAAAGAATCAGGAGCCCGCTTTAACTTTAATAGCACTCAAGATGTTTTTATATTCCAAATAAACAAAACATTTTATTCAACTAAGAGGGGAAAGGTTAGGTGAAGTCAGGGGTAAAATCTTGGAGGTACTCAATATAGATAACTCTGAGATAAAATCACTACATGCATAGACTTCAGTTCTTATATTTCTGGCTAATGAGAGTTTTTTAAGCTATTCAAATTGACTTAAATTTTTACATTGTGAGGCGTTTGTTCCAGTGTTTTCCAAACACTCCGGCACACTTTCTGTGAGTATTCTCTGACTCTTGGTTTCCAGAAGGCTGGTACACTCTTTAAACTCTTTCCAGTACCGAAACCCTTTCTCTTGAAACACCAGTACTCATATTGATTTTTAACTGTTTTAACTGTTGATCTGTTGTAAGCCGCCCTGAGCCCACCTTGGCGGGGAGGGCGGGGTATAAATTAAATAAATAAATAAATAACTGACTCTTAAGGTCTCTAAAGGCAGTTTCTAACCACACCAGACCAGGGATCTCTGCATTCTTCAGAGACAGCTCCCTGTTTGACTGGGTAGGGAAATCTATCCCCTTTCTTTGGCCCATACGGGAGTCTCTGTCTAACTACCCACTCATCCTTGCCAACTTTCCCCCAGTTCTTCTGTCTGTTTTAAACTGTTCTCGGTCAGGGCTGAATTCCAAAACTGTCAGTACTTAACTCTTCTCAGGTAGGGCTGAAATCAGACTGAATTCTCCTCAGCATCCAGTTCAGAAGTCTTTCTCTGCCCAGCCGATGCTAACCAATCAGATCTCTTGGAACAGCCTGCCACTCAAGGTTCTCTGACTCTGAATCAACCCTTCACAGTCCTTGTACACAGCATTTCTAATCTTTTAAAAAGTGCAGTCTGTCACAGAAGACTTCAAATTTTCGTCTTTGGAGTGATAGTGGCAGGATACATGGGAGTGTGATTTACAAACAGGGTATACATACATACATAGACCTTTATTGGAGTGATAATGGCAGGATACTTGGGAGTGTGATTTAGAAACAGGGTATACATACATACATACATACACTCTTACATGGGAGTGTGATTTACACTCTTACATGGGAGTGTGATTTACAAATTTATTTTAGCTTGATTTGCATAGGGTGGATATACGTAATCCAGTTGCAAAAAGTGACAGAACTTGGGGTTGGAGCTTCTGAACAAATTTGAGGAACAAGCTTGTGAGAGGTCTGTGAGTCAAGCTTTGCCAGGTACCTAATTGTAAACTCCACCCCAGCTGCTAGGAACACAATGGAAGAACATCATTGCATACCGTATTTGTCACAGGGAGTCCAGTCATAAAAATAAGCAAAACTAATCCTGTATGAGAAATGTAAAACTACATGCAAGATGGTTACCATACTGATTCAAAGTGCATGAGGTTTCACACAGGGTCTACACAAAAAATTGTGATTTCAGCAAGTCATGAGGGATGACAGGGTTAGATGGACATCTGCACCCCATTCTACAGCCTGCAGTCCAGTGGTGAAACACATCTGCGTATGTGGATCTGTGCACCCAATTCAACTGATTCACATAAACAAATTTTTTTCTACACATGGATGGCTGTTATCCCTCATAACTTGCTGAAATCACACACATTTTTGTGCCTGAAGGAGGAGTGGAACTGAATATACCACAAGGATGTACTTTTTCCAATGTACGCAAAGGCAGTCACAACATTTGCAGTACATACATCAGTGTTACATAACAGCATACCCGGCAGCAAACATGTAAAGTGTGTAAAGAACAAGACATGCTACCTGGGGACAATAGCCTGAAAAGGTTTCCTAGAAGCATGCAAGTCAGTGTCTAAAGAAGAAGAGAAGAAGAGGAGATTGGATTTATACCCCGCCCTTCACTACCCAAAGGAGTTTCAGAGCGGCTTACCATCCCTTTCCCTTCCCCTCCCCACAACAGACATCCTGTGAGGTAGAAGTGCATAATCCCCAAGTAGGTCATGCACGAGAAAACACTCAATGTATATAAGGCAAACATGTTTACTGCAGAAAGCAGAGAGCTGCTCTCAATTAACTGCAATGAACTAATGAGAATAAGAGTCAGCAATATTTAAATCCCTCCCCAAGGATCACCAAAGTCCAACCCATTTCTTTCCCAACTGCTCGTATAAAGAACAAAGGGTTTGCCTTTTCTCTTAACAGTAACTATATTTATGCTCTCGTTCTGTCTGCAGTGTCATAAAATTCAATGAGGGTCATTCTAAAATTTTGATTTCCAATTTTTTTTGGTGTTAAATCACTCTTCATCATCCTGCTTCTACACAGGGAAAAGAGCTTTTCACTGTATGAACTTTAAGGCTGTGATAATGATCAAAATGGTTGCCTCCGTCCTTTAAGGACACTGGCAATTATTGTCATCATACCTCCTGTTCGGCAGTTCAAGTTGCTTAAAACTTTGATAATGATTACTTGACTGCATTTAAATGAAGGTCATTTACCCCTCCATTCCCCACTTATATAGTGCCTTTCCATGCAAAGCGCCTCAAGGCCCTTTTCAAAGAACGCTAATCAGTACACAAAATTATATTGAAGCAAATAACCTTGTCACAAATGCCATTACACAGTAAAAGCTAAATAAAAAATAATAGCTTTCCTCTCTATATTTAAAAAATATATCTCCACTTAGTGTCAAACATTTCAACCACAGGAGGGGTGACAGAGAATAGGAGATTTCACTGTACAGATGAGGAGAAAAAATGTGAGGGGATCTGAACATTCCCTTGGCCAACAAAAGAAAATTGGAGATGTCAGGAAAAACCCACAATGTTTGATGAGCAGATACGCTGAAATAGTCATTAATTGCAGACTTTATATCCTTTCAAACTAGCCAACTAACTGGGAAATGTAATTTCATTATAGTATTATTATTTTAAAAGAAGAAACTATTTTAAAGTTTCTACTGTGGCAGCAATGCCATCAACGTGACAACCTGACTTACTAAAAACTATAACCACTTCATTCAACTTGCTAGTTCAGGAGGCAAGAAGCATTTCTTACCACGAATAAGGGTAGCGCCTTATCACTACACACATACAACCACCCCAGACTAGCTCAGACAAATGAATTTGCTTCCACTACCAGTCTGTGAAGACTTCACAAAAGATACCTGATAATGTCACTCCTATTGTGTGAGGGTTTGCTGGCTACTTACCAGTAGCCCTGCTATTGGCTGGAAACAAAATAAATGCCCCTGCTCTTACAGGAAAAAAGAAAGAAAGAAAGAAAAGAAAGAGAGAGAGAGAAAGAGGGCAATCAGGTGCTATCTCCTGGCTGTTTTAGAGGAACATAGATAGTACATGATAAATAGGTTTGAAACCAGCTTTCCTCCACAAATCAGACTTGAACTGCAGTGCCAGAGATGCATTTCTTACAACGTTTTGATTACAAATTCCTTAATCGGTTAGAGCCAACAACCTCTCATATCTTTGGTCTTAATAGTTCTATTAGGGTAGAATGGAACCCAACACAATTACCCAAGCGTGAAACAAAAAGGGAGGAGTCAGTGTGTATGAGGGATATTTGTTTAATGGAGAACTTGAATGTGATGAGCTTCATTTCCCTTTGTGGCTATAGTTACAGACTATCCCTATGAACTACAGGGTATCCTTTCTTATGAACTGCATTTTAATTACGGTTAATAAGCAGTTAGGAGAATGGGCTGTGATCAGGGAGGTCACTGGTTTAAGATACAAAAACAGCCATGAATTCATAGGATAACATTAAGCAGGTCTGCCAGCTTCAGTTCCCATATGTATTATGGGGATAATAATGCTGATCTAGGACTGTTGTAGGGATTTTTGGAATAATCTATATGAATGCCATGGAACACTTTGGAGAAGTAATCAGTTCACAACTGGAACACATAAAGAAGTTGAAGACTGGAAAGAAAGAATTCACACAACATGAGAAACATAATGAATCCCCAAATTTCCCTTGGCAGGCCAGACAACTAATACCCGTTAAGTTTGTCTTTAATATTTCCACCATAATGCCAATGTAGATATAAATTTGAATTAAGAGGCTGTGGTAAAGCAGTATGAAGGCAAGCATAGTAGTTTATGTTGTTGTGTATACCACATATCAGCTACATAAGTACAATATTTATTTATTTATACAATTGATTTATTTACCGCTCAATTGTCACATGGATGTTCCACATATAATTCATCAGTAGTTTCTCATTAGTTTTGATTACAAATCATATTTATTTATTTATTGTTTCTATTTGTATCCCACCTTGCCGGACACGCTGGCTCAAGGCGGCTAACAGGATTAAAATATCATAGAACCATACAGAGTTAAAAGTACAATACAAAATTAAACAACATCAGTTAACAGATTAAAAAGACAAGCCAATGATGGTGGTATTCCAAGTCAACCCAGACACCCGATCAATACTATTTTGTAACCTTTTTCTCTCAGCAAACTGATAGTTTCAAGTGGATACAATGGTTTTACGGTTATACTTTACGATAATTATGTTTCATCTTCTGAAAGAATGGGGGGCTCCCTGATTTTCAGGGGCTTCTCCCCTTCACGGACCAGTTGGCCGGTGGGGAAGCCCCACAACAGCAACTACCCACCGCCACCTCTCCCTCCCCTCCTGGAAGATTGAAAGTTCCCTCCAGCTGATTGGTAGGAGCACATCTTGCAGGAGGGGAGGGAGAGGGGTGGCCACTGGCCGCATGCCTGAACTCCACGAGGCAAATTCACTGCTGGAGTTCAGGCGTGCGCAGCTCCCACTCATCAGAAATCATTTAAAGGGACCCTTTTTGAGGAGTGAGGGCCATGTGCACCTGAACTCAAAGCGGCAAATTCACCACTTGGAATTCAGGCACATCCCCAATGTGATGACGTCACTTCTACATGGTGTCATCATGTTGGGGCCATCCTTGCCCTCTCCAGAAATGCCCCCCAAAGTTCCCCACTGGGGAGGAGGGAGGACCTGGCAACCCTAGGAGGAATGTTTGTTTTTTCCCCTCAGTTCCTTTACTGCTTTATTTGGAAGTTTCCTTAAGAATACTGTATAGAGAACACAGGATCAAGATGTTTTAAAATGAATACAGCCATGAGCCATCTTTAACATTGACTTGACAATGAGTTATCCTTGGATAAGCATAAGTAGTTTGTGAAATCATTTCAGCCACTAGCATATCAACGTGTTCAAGGTGTAATGCCGAAGATTTAAATGAAGGAATGTGGGAGACAGGATATATAAATGCCTCTTGCTTCCAGTTACCAAGCTTCTGCATATCTGCTAGGAATTTCTGTGCTGAGAAAACACCGTCCTTGTACTATAGTATCCAAAGCTTCCCTGGGTTTAAAAATGTTAATGCCCTGACCATATCAGACACACTCTTTTCAAAAAATCACCGATAATATGGCCTTTAGATGTTCAATTGGCACCAAGGGAAAATACTATTTGAGGTTCCAATGCAGTAAGGACAACAATCAAATCCATCAACCAAATGGGTAAGATAAACATATATCATACAGAACTGGCACGGCCCCAAGGAAGAGGAGGGGTGCCAATTTCATGGGGGGGGAACCATATATGTGGGCTCCAGTCCTTGCATTTCTTTCCTTTGAATGTCACGTAGCAGCACGTAAGGGGTTATAAGAACATTCCAAAAAGTCTTTGTATAAGCAACAGCAGTGGTGTTTTGTTGGGGGCATTTCACATATAGACACAGTTAATCGGTGAATGACCCAAGATGAGGAGCTGGAGGTGTGGCAAAAACAGTTCCAGAACTGGGCAAAGAGAAACTGTTCTCTCAAGAAAGCTACCTTTGCATCTTGATGGTACATGTAAATAATCCCTTTATGGGAAGTCCTCTCTTTCTCTAATGCTAAAGTTACACCATCTCTCTGAAAGCAAGACTGTAAACTGCAGAAAACTGACCAACACCATCATGTAACAGAATGGCAAAACGAACTGGGGGAACATGGAGACCATCCACCAGAAATATTGATCAAATAAAGGGGGGGGGAGTAGTTTCCCTCTTCTGATGCTAGAGTCAAAGACAGTAAAAAAACAACTGATCCAAACAAAAAGACAACTAAAAGAGAACAAGAAGAAAAGGAAGAGCAGTGAAGAAAATGAGAGGCAGACAAAAATACAATAATGGGATCTCTTCTTCCTACCATTGTATTTCAGTTTTCATAATGTGAATCAAACAGCATAAAATTCAAAGATGAACAAAAGAAACTGAAATGTTCTATTAATAGGGTGTGTCACAGGGTTTTGTTTTGTTTTTTACATAATAGCATACTTTGGGTTTAAGTATTCTGCTTCATTTCTAAAGGAAGACAGACCAGAAGAAATGGGAATTATGCACAAAAAACTATTACAAATTTCATTTTCATAAAACGGTCTTTAGGGACTGCAATGCAGAATTTCCATGAAAGTTTCACCCCCAATAAATGTTGTGTTTTTTAAGTATTTCAGATGAGCAATGTTATGCCTCAGTTATGCAAACTGTGCTCTATAACAACTTTACCTAATTGGCCCTGGGGTTTAAGCTAACACTAACTAAAGCCTTTTTCAGCAAGAAGGAGCCTCATCAGGGTTACAAGCTGCCATTTTTTCTACGTGAATGTCCCTCGCTTGTCATTTATTGAGTCAAATGAGTCAGGATCCTTCGATGCTGACTCATGAGATAAAATAAGACAGCTCCAGGTTTTTTCACAATATGATCTAGGAATTAATTTATCTTACTACGGAGTAGGGATAGTTCCCCCCCCCCCGTACACCGAATTCTTTAAAACCCTTCCAGTTGTGCCAGTATCTTTGCTTTAAAGTTGCTTACCAAACTGGGCCAAGAGCCCACAGGCAGTCAGGCACTTTCAATTTCCCTTGTCTTCCTTCCTAATGGCGACAGACGTTCACCATACTCTGCATACGTGGTGCTCATTATGCTAGGAGACACATCTAAACAAGGGTTTGAAGAATTGATTTTCAACAGACCTAGGGAAAGCTGGATAAGGTAAACTGTAATTCCTGATCAGTTTAAGCTGTTGATTTACAAAAGAAAAAATAATAACGATTATCTGGTAAATCAACGCAAATCTATGGCATGCTCCCCCAAGGTTACTTCAGAAGCCCTTGAATACATGAAGCTACCTTCTTCTGCATCAGACCCTTGGTCCATGAAAGTCAGTATTGTCTACTCAGACTGACAACAGCTCTTTAGGGGCTCAGGCACAGGTCTTTCACATCACCTACCACCTCATGGTTTTAACTGGAGATGCCGAGGATTGAACCGGATCCTCTACCACTGAGTCACACACCCCTCCACTTCTCTCTCTCTCTCT
The DNA here is from genome assembly GCF_001447785.1 of Gekko japonicus. Taxonomy (NCBI): domain Eukaryota; kingdom Metazoa; phylum Chordata; class Lepidosauria; order Squamata; family Gekkonidae; genus Gekko; species Gekko japonicus. The sequence continues at coordinate 310,595 of NW_015171542.1, forward strand.
CTTTTTTTTTTTTTTGCTCCCCAATGGGGAATTTTTTATTGCATTTTTTAATTAAAACTACAAACTATAACAGAAATAAGGGAGGGGACTACATTTAAGGGGATAAAGAAAAGATACCCACTACTGACTAAAAACCCAAGAGAGGAGATCTTCTAATCTGCTTGAATACACATCTAGTCTTAATTATATTAATCTCATTACAAACTGAGTCACATATTCTGTTAACTTTTCCCACATCTTAAATTTAACCGATATAAGGAAATACCCCAAAGCATCTCAATTCAAATTTTTTCAAAGGCACAATTCAGAGTCCTTCAGCCTTCACTTCTTCTTGTCCAGTCTCTTCCGCAACTTATAAGGACTTTTAGGAGCTGCTGCCCCTTTCTCTGACAGAGAGTCCTCTCAGGAAGAACCCGAGTCCAGCTCGTCAAACACTTAGGCAAACACACACACACACACACGTTCTCTTTCTCCCCCCCCCCCCGGCCCGGCGTTTTCTCTCATCACCGCGTTTATTCTCCTTAATTTTGAAGGTGACACCTTCTGGAATTAGCCATTTATATCCAATTGAATTTGTTTGAAAAAAAGAACAAGGTCTTTATATTTCTTTCTCTGCTGTCTTATTTCAAATGGAATATCCTTCAGTACTCTGATAACACTCTCCCCAGCTCTCAGGGGTGCTCCAGACACTGCTTTCAGGATTGCATCTCTTTGAGAATCTTACAACAATTTCCACAGGCAGATTATTTTTCTTTATGTATCCTGAATATGACCTATACACCACATCCATTTCATTTAGCAAAAATTCCGCCTTCATCTCTGTCACTGGGGCCAGTATTTCACTCATCATCTCCTCCAGATTCTCTCCCTTAGCCTCTGGCATGTCCTGAAAGCGAAGGATCATATTAGCCTTTTCCATTTGTAATTGTAGCAACTGCTCTTCTGTAGAAACTTGCTTCTTTTCCAGTTTTTGTACTTTATTCTTCACCTTTTGGGTAGTGGCGTCCATTTCTTTCACCTTCTCATTTATTTGATTCATCGTTTTTGAAGTCTTGCTTACCTGATTTTGTTGAGTGGTGATACACTGGGTCATTGATGTCATCTGCTCGTTGAGATTATTCTTTTGGTCCAGCAGGTGGCGCATGGAATCTGCCAAAGTCTTTGCCGGCTCCTTCCGGTTTTGGGCTCTCAGTTACTTTCGATTTCAAATGCTTCTCTTTCTCCGTCTTCTTCCCCGCCATATTTTTCGCTTTGTTTACTTTCTCAAACTTTTTGAAAGTCTCTGACTATGCACTTAAATGCCCGCACTCGCCTTGGTAAGTACTCCTTAGCAGTTTTAACCGTTTATGCTTCTGTTCCCCCCCTCAATCACTCTAAAGTCTATGCGTTTGGGAGGCATCCCTCGCCCGCTCACCTTATCTTCTGTTCCGTGGGGTGGGGAGCTTCTTTTCTTTTTAATCAATGCTTAAATGACTCAAGTTCATAATCGGTCCACGGACCTCGTTTACACTCCATTTCTAACGCTTGATCTCCTGCGCTTGCCCTGGTCAGCGTCACTTAGTCCATTCGGTCTCTCAGCACAAAGAACCGTCAGAGCGGAGAGGTGCCTCAATTCTCCGGCATTACGCCGTCGAAGAGGCAACCTCTCAAAAGCTCCATGGCTAGGGTCCCTTCAGCCGTGTCCCTGGGGGAGTAGTGAGCCTGCACACCCCCTCCTTCGGCTGGAGCGCAGCTTCACCCCTGGGAGGTCTGGGAGGTGAGTCTGCTAGCGTTCCGCCATCAACCGGAAGTCCACCCCTCTATTTCTCTAGCGAAGGCCTAATTCACACTTTTTCAACAATGTTGTAGGAGGTACTTCAGTAACTTCTGCAGGAAGTGGGTCATGTGGTTAAGGCTGATTGCATGATCACTTCCCACACTACCCCAGGCAGGAGTGTGTGGCAAGGGTACCTGTAATGTCATCAGCTCTGTTTGCATAGTTTGTCTTTTACCATAGTCAACAAAGATTCATAAATTGCACCAAAAAGCAATGATAGTTTTAAATATGGAACTGAGTGATAATTTTAAGCATTAAATTTAGGATTTTAATCCATACACTGCCAGCAATTATATACAGGTTATTCAGACAGACTTGCTGACTTAACAGCCTACCTTTGACGTTTTAAATTAACAGTTATTTGTGAAACTATCCGTCATTTGTAAATTCCTCCAGACTCTCTCAAGTGAAATATTAAGTTATTGGTATAACCTCTTCCCTTTAGTAGAGCTATTTTAAATCATCACTTACTCAGGAACTAATTCTATTAGATGCAGGCCAGATATATTAGGTCTCTATAGGTTAGATCTATTTAAGATCTGATTAGAAGGTTATAGCCTATCAAATTGTAGATTTGAAATATTTGCTACGTTGGAAACTATATTCTGCTGTGTTCATCTACGGCCAGGATCCAAAGAGCAAACTGAGAGCTTTGTATGGTGAAAACTGATCCCAACCCTTTTGTATATATCCACTACCCATGCTGTATTAGAAACCATTTTTTAAAATCCCCTCAATTATGAAAGTGGGTGCTTTTTCATGCAAAATGGGAAGGCCAATAGAGATAAGCCAAAGCAGTGACAATTTTCCTAAACATTTTTGGCAGCACCCTCCTCCTTTGGGGAGGTGAACAAAAATGGTAACTATTCATTCTGAGAAAGAGTTGTTGGTGATTGTCCAATTACCTATATGGCTAGGCAAGCAGCATCACCCTTGCTTCCAGTCAATACCATTTAATAATGTCATGTGCCATGATGTCACGGCATTCATTATGCAATCTGATTGAATTGGGTTACTTTGGCTTGCCCGCTCTCTCCCCGGCCCTTCCTGGCTCGCTCGCCAGGCAGGCGAGCCAGGAGAGGGTGGGGATGGGCTCTAGGAGCCGAGGAAGGCACGGGGAGGCATTTAAAGGTCTTCCCACTCTCTCCCCGGCCCCTTCCTGGCTCGCCTCGTTGCACGCCGAGGCAGGCGAGCCAGGAGAGGGCGGGGGGCTCCAGGAGCAGGCTGGCTGGGGAAGCAAAAAAGGGGGGGGAGGCATCTTCAAAAACCTCCCCTTCCCTTCCCCAGCTGTACTGCCAAGGCGGGCTGGGGGGGGGTAAGAAAAGAGAGAAGAGGTTTAATGTTTAAACCCCTTCTCTCTGGAGTTGCACCGCAGTGGCTCCATAGAATATAATGGAATATAATGGCCATATTCTTAGAACACCTGACTCATGATTTTGTCACGTATCTGCAGAGTGCCCATTTTTTTTCAAACAGTGCCCCAGTATCTTCTGCTGGCCACAATGAGAATGTGTGCAGGGGATAAAGGACAAATTTGCATCCTATTTGTCACTCGTATTGAGTTTCCTGGGGTGGTAACAATCAGCTACAAAAGAGAAGTAAAGTTGAAGAAGGAGTAGGTTAGAGGGTAACATCTCCACAAGGGTGCTGGAAACTTGTTGGGGGGTGGTTTATGATTCTTTGCAAAGCTGTATTTATTGTCTGAAAGGGTTGATTCGAAAGTCAAAATGAAATGTAGTGAGGGATCAAATAAAATACATTTTATATGGTGTATCACAGAAGAACGATTAAAGAACTTTGAAAAATATGAATGGCAACACACACACACACACACAAACCTACTGGGGGAAATAAGCAATAAATCAGTTAAGAAAAAACTTGAAAGAACAAAGAGGTGCTTAAGGCGATCAAGCACCTGACAGAGGAGCTGCTTTCTGCAGATATCAAGCAAAATCACATACCAAAATACTGAGCTGGCAAATTTCTTTTCAAAAATAAAAATGAAGCATAACTCATTATCACCCCTTCTGGGGTTTTGCTAGGGTACAGTTAACCTAAGCTAGAAGGGCATTTTGGACTGTGTTCCCTCACATACTGTGTGGGCATAAACATCCACAATGATAGAATAATCACCCTGGCAGGGTTTTTATTTCAGTACTCAAGACGCCAACTAGGAAAGCCAGCTCTATGTACTATTCCCCCCTCCCCCCGGCTTAGATATTAGCTAAATTTTCTGCATCAAACGAGTCAAAATTAGATGGTCTTCAGAACATCAGTACCCTTTATGCCAGCAGTCGCAGAACCTCTCATTCAGTCAACTGATTTATTTGTGGCTTGGCAGTCCACTTTGATGTGTACCAACAATAACATTTTTTAAAAAAAATGAGGGAGAAAAGCCATGAATACAAGCACTAATTAAGTAACAAAACAATCAAAAAGATGCAATGTACCCTGAAAATGGAATTTTTACATTTCTTCATAGGCAAAAAGAACCCTAAGCTATAAGATATTTAGGTAAAGGTAAAGTTTTCCCTTGCTCGAAAGCCAGTCAAATCTGACTCTAGGGTGTGATGCTCATCTCTGTTTCCAAGCCAAAGAGCCAGCGCTGTCCAAGACATTTCCGTGGTCATGTGGCCGGTCAGTCCTCACTCCTGGGACATTACAAAGCAGTGTGTCCCAGGGTGGGTGACCAGCTTCAGGACCTAGAGGGTGTGCTGTAACACCCTTCTGCCAAAGGCTGCCCCAGCGGATGCCATCTTGTCAATTCTGTAGCACCTGGTAAAGGAATGCACTGATTTCCAAGTGGCTGCCTTACAGATCGTCTCTAACGACAGGAAGGATCTGTATGCTATGGAAGTTGCCCCCCCCCCTTGGGGAGTGAGCAGTGATGCCCTGAGGTGGCTCCAGGTCCTTGGCCTTGTATGCCAGGATAATACACACCCTGATCCACATACTCAAGGTGCTGTTTTCCTAAAAGATACAAAATTTGCGAAAATCTTGGCTTTTGCCAATTAAAAGCTTAATGCCAGAAAATCAGTTCCATAAGCAAATCCAACAACAGGAGACTAGCTTGAATCCATTCTAAAATGACTTCGTCAAGGATGGATCTGCTTCAACTATCAACAGATTTATGATCTCTCTGGAAACCTTGCAGGACCATTTGTTTACAACAGCCGGATCTCGTGTGGAAAAGCTTGCAGGACATTATCTTTACAGCAGTATGGACCCTGCTATATGAACTTTCACAGATAAGCTTCTTACTTATGATGACAAGATCCAGCATGCTTCTTCATAAGCATTATGGCACTTTGCATTTTGAATATTATTGATGTTGAGTAATGTATTTTGTATGATTTGTTGCACGTTGTATAATTTGTATGCTTAGTAATGCTTATAAGGATAGTACAACTTAGGATATATTAAGGGCCACACAGATAATTATAAATTATAGTAATTGAATTTATTGATAATATTTTTGCATAAATTATAAAAGACAGTTTTAATAGTTTATTCCTGGTTAAGTTTCATGGTAGTCACATTGGTTTTGGGTGCTGCATACTTGTGATACTCCCTCTTTGGTTTTATCTTTTGGTTTCTTGCCCTGGACATGAACTTTGGCACCTAAGAATTTTGAACATTAGTGAATAGATCTAATGCTGCAGTACTGAATTTCTGGCACAGCTGTTGAAAAACCTCTCTATTTAACATCCATTCTGATTGGTCCAGAGTCCTGTGACTCAACCAGTCTGCCAAGGCATTGTCCTGACCTGCTACATGTACTGCCTTTTGGGATTTGAAGTGATTCTCTGCCCAACAAATCATCATGCACACCTCTTTGTGAAGTACCCTGAAACTGGTCCTCCCTTGCCTGTTCATGTAGGCCTTTGCCATCATATAGTCCGTCTGTACCAGGACATGGCAATTTGACAGGAGATCTTGGAAGTCCATTAGGCCCAGTCTGATGGCTCTGAGTTCCAATAGTGTTATACTGTTGGACATCTCTGCCCTCAACCAGGTGCCCTGAGCCATACTTCTATGGGCATTGGCTCCCCAACCTGTGAGGCCCGCATCTGTTGTCATCACCATTCTCTTTGGTTCTCCAAGTGGAACGCTGACCTGAAAATAGGCCAGTTCCAGCCATCAACCTATCTTCCATTTGAAGGTCTCTAGTAGCATTACTAGTCTGGTTCTCTTGTGTGCTATTACTTCTTGAAAAGGTAATAAAAATCTCTGAAGGGGGTGGGTATGGAATCTAGACCACTGCAGTACATCCTGACAGGATATCAGCATCCCCAGGAGTTGAGCCAGAATCATCACCTTTGCTCTTGGACTCTTCAAAATCTCTATTGTCAATGTTCGGATCTTTTGCTGTTTCTCCTGGGACAGGAATACTCTGTCCCAGATTGTATCTATGAACACTCCTAGGTGCACAATCATCTGAGTAGGATGGAGGTTGCTCTTTCTCTTGTTGATCACGAAGCCATGCTCCCGGAGACACGCCATTGTACGGTCCACCACTTCCAACCCTTGATGGAGAGAGGGTGCCTTGACCAAGATATTATTGAGATACGGGAAAAGAGACACCTTCCTTAACCTTAGCTGAGCTACCAAGGTCACCAGGATCTTGGTAAATACCCTGGTGGATGATTTTAGGCCAAAGGGTAGTGCCTGATACTGAAAGTGCCTCCCATTGTACACGAAGCACAGAAACTTGCATATCCCCCTTTTGTATGGCTGCAATGATAGCCTTAAGGGTCTCCATCTTGAATTTCCTTGTTCTGATGTGTCTGTTCAACCATTTGAATTTCAGCATTGCCCTGATAACTCCATTCTTTTTTTATACTATAAAGAAAACTGAATAGACCCCCTGGTTCTTTTGCCCTTTGGGTACCAGCTCTATAGTCCCAATTTCCAGTAGATTATGAATGGCCATTTCCAGAAGATGGTGTTTTTGACTGGACTGGATTCTTTGGAACCTGAAGAAAACATCTTGGAGGAATGCAGTCGAATTCCAGGGAGTACCTGTTGGTAACTGTATTCTGTACCCACTTTTCTTGCACTGCTTGTTGCCAACAACTCGCAAACCTCTGTAGATGTCCTCTGATTCCCATGGTGTCTGCTGAATTGGTATACTTATGCTGAGGTTCCTTTCTTGGGTCCCTTAATATTCTGGTTGGACTTATGGAATGACGATGATCTGTTCTCTTCTCATGGCTTGGGCTGCCATCTACCTTTGAAAGACTTGGAGTATTCTGTGCATGCAGAACACTTGGAGCCACGAAAGGACTGATAACACTTTCTAAGCTTCCCTTCCTTTTTCATGAAGGGATTTGTTCTTATCCTTGTCCTCCACTAGGTATTTGTCCATACCTTCACTGAAGAGATTGATTCCCTTGAAGGGTACTGCAGCTATCTTGGCATGGGCTGAGGGATCCATGTCTCAGCATCTGAAGCCAAGTGTTTTGCCTCAATGCCACACTGAAGGCCGTGGGTCTAGCTGACATCTGTAGTGCATCCAGAGAGGTGTTGATGAAAAAGCTGTTGTCAAAGCCATCTTCTTGGGTTCATCTTTGAGCTATTTTGGGACCTTGCTGCTTGCCACCACAATGTCTGAAGCCCATGAGAATGCTGCCCACTCAAACAAGGAGCCTGTTGCTGACACTTTCAGAGCAGTAGCCAGGGCTTCAAAGTCCCTATGCAGGGCTTGTTCAATTCTCTTGTCACATGGTTCCTTGGGACAGACCATCTGCCTCCATTGGTAGAGCAGAACTGGAGACTAAACTAGTCACCGGGTTGTCCACTAAGGGTAGTTTAATTCTCTTTGCAGCCTCTGGAACCAGGGAGTAGAACTTAAGAAAATTAGGGTGACTAGTTTTGGCTTTGCCAGTGCCTCCTACTCAGCCTTCATCAGGTTATAAAAGACAACCGGGAGGGGTACCCCTGATGCTGCTACTCCTGATTTAGGAGCATTTGTTCTGCTCCCTTTGTAAAGTATGGGTCTGGGTCCTCCTTCATTTTTGACTTTGGAGAAATTTTCAGAACCCTTAGGACCTTTGGAAGTAGCCTGGAATACAAATCCTGGAGGAAAAGCCTTGTTTATGTAGTGGTTACTACTTCCTCCTCCTCTTCCAATAATTCCCCCTCCTCTTGGGTGGAGGAATCATCCAAGTTCACTGAGTCTTCAGACTGAGAATCTAAAAGGGGACTGTGGTCACTACAGTAACTAGACTCTACCACTGTTTTCTTTTTTGGTTTGGGAGGGAAGGGAGGCTCTGTCCCTGTGTCCTTTGCTATGAGAGGATTCGCTACTATGTTGTCTCCCTTATCTGCCTGGGGACCCTGCCTCTGAGCTGCTGCTCTGTCTGGATTCCTGCATGGCCTCTCTAATTTCCCTTCTCATTTAAGTTCTGAGCCACGCCAGAAGGTTTGCTTTGACATCTTTCCCTGACAGATCCACCTCATGGCCCCTTTCTTTCTTCCCCTGCCTGAGTGCCTCATGTTGTGGGAAGCCTGGGAGGAGGTTGGTCATGAAGAGCTAGAGAGGTCCAGGTCACATACCACACTCTCTAGTCCTTGGGAGGTGGAAAGACCCTCCATCACCATTTTCCTGCCAAAAAGCAGCTCTTCCTACCAAGTGAAAGTAGGCCCTCCTGTGGAGAAGCAAGGGAAATAACTAAATGGCTACCTTCCAGCAGGGGCTTGAGGCTGCCTTACCACGGTGCAGACAGGTTTGGTGTGGTGGAGGCCACTCCTTCAACAATCGGGTGGAGCTAGCTCCCTCCAGGCCTGTGGGAGCCTTTCCCTGACAGGGCCCCAGGCTGCTGCTGACTCTACCATGCCCTTGGAATGGCGGGGTGTGTGTGCTCCCGGTCTAAAGGCTGGCGACCACTGTGGGAGACTGCGGATGTGCCTTGGCCCTTGGGAGACCCAAGGGCCATCGGCTTCGCTCGCCTGATGCTCCTCTGTGGTGCAGTAGAGGGGAGGAGCTACAAGCCCATTTTGTTCCCCTGAGAGCTTTCTTCAGCCTTCCTTCTTCTTCCGGGACTCAGAAGGCCCAGCTTCCTTCTTCTTCCGGGACTCGCTGCACTCAAAGTAGTGCTGCTGTCAACATCCTGCTTCGAAAGCAGGGCTGAAAAGACTGAAGATTCCCAGGCAATCCCCTCCCCTCCAGGATCAGGGTGAGTCATACAAACTTCACAGTGGCATTGAAAAATAAACAGCTTCTTCGCTGACTTCCCTTACCCCACCAATCGGTAGCTGTTTTTCAAAACAGGGTGGTATCATAAGCAGTTTTCAAATCCAAACTGAGAATAATGTTATAAAACAAAAATAAAAAGGTTGCTGTGTATTACGAGGCACTGAAGATGCTTTCAGGAATGGATGTAAACGAGTAAATATATGAAGCCTCTTTCACGCCTACTTGAAGAAATTGTGAAGGCCTGGTGGAAGTCAAAATTTTAAAGCTTATGTGCTCTTAAAGAAATGTCATTCTTATTTAATTAGATGTTTACATAAGAGCAACCTACATTAGCACAGGATTGCAACTAAAGTGATCAAAACAGCTAAATCTGCCAAATTCTTCTTCTAACTTCTAATGTCATCAAGTCCGCAAACACTTTCTCTCTGTAGTCTGAAGATCAGCTGTAATTCTGGGAGATCTCCACCCCCCCCGCCGGAGGCTGGAAACCCTGACCCTACATATTACATTCAAGCAAGAATTCAAGGGGACATAAATAATCATCACTCCATGCTTTACCAAGCCTTAAAATCATTTAACAATTCAGAATTCCTTCATTCATTAATTCTCTTAGAACTAAGAAAGACCCGATGAAGAGGACAAATGACTCATCGATCTCCTTCTGAGGTCCAAGTCTGAAATCAGCTAGTATACTTAACTGTACAATTCATTAAGTGCGACATTTTACAAAGTGGATCTATTAACTATACAGTAATTGAAATTAAAGTATACACATTAGGAAGTAACAAGAAAGGGGACCCCGCGGGGGGGCAGGAGGAGGCGGCAGCAGCAGGAGCAGGTAAGCTCTCTTCCCCCCCTGTCCCCGAACACCAGCGGTGGGCCGGGGGTCGCTCCCACCCCCCGGCCCCCGCCAATCTCTTCCCCCAGCCCCTTCACTCTCTGTCGATGTCCTTCCCTCCCCCTCCGGCTCCGGCGGCCGATCTCCTCCTCCTCTCCACCCACCTCGGCCCACAGCCTTGTTGATCTCCTCCACTCGCCCTCCCCTGGGCTCCTTCACCCCCCCCTGCTCCTGGCTCCAGTGGCGAAGCCCGAGTGACCCAGCTGCTGGGCCCCGCTGAACTCCTTTCCCCTCTACCTCGGCTTCTGCGGCAAGGCCTAGGTGGCCTCACTGATCTCCTCCCCACCCCCTCCCCTGGGCTCCAGCGGCAAGGACTGAGTGGCTTCGCCGATCACCTTCCCCCCCTGGCTGCAGCAGCGAGGTCCGAGCGTCTTCCAGCCACTGGGCCCTGCCGAACTCCTCTTTCCTCCCCACTCAGATGGCGAGGTCCGAGCAGCTTCCAGCCGCTCGTCCCCCCATCTCCTCTCCCCTTCCAGTTTGGGCCCCGCCAATCTCCTTCCCTCCCCAGCTCTGGTAGTGAGGCCTGAGCGCCTTCCAGCCGCCAGCCCTCCAGAGTTCCCAGAGCATTCTCTGTGCATGCGCAGGGAACACTCTTTTGCTTTTTACTTTTTAGGTAATTTAAATATTTTTCCAACTTTTCATATTTTTCTGCACACCTGGGGATTGCCCCAAGTGTGCAGGAAAATCTCCCTGCCCCCCAGGTGCCCTCGATGTGCGGATTTAGATATCCGCACGCAGGGGGCAACTTGGGAATTAGATATATAGATTCCTACCAAAAGCAACAGAACATACTTCTGTACAACTAGAATCAGACTGCAAGCATAGTGGAAGGTGCCTAACCTTTGTAGGATGATTACCCTCCTGCACTATCAAGGCATGGCAATATTTATTTTAACTGCTTGGAAATGCTTTCACGTGCATCTTGCCTTACTCAGCTTGCGGGACACCACCACCACCAAGTACTACACATTGTGTATAAAACAGGGCACACGCCAGTACATCATCCTCTCTCAGTTCAAATAAATTTGCTCTGGCAATACCCCAAGCTATTTCTGGGTCAGCCAAAGGCAACACTGCTTAATCCATGATATCACTGTCTGGCCTAAAAGTTACTAGGGTCAGTGGGATCATAAGACATTTGAATAGGAATGAGGTGCCGGGAAGTGCCATATTAACACTACCACTCTTCTTTCTCTGTCTCACACTCACCAAGGCACACATGCAGAAAGGCAGAAAGAAAGAGAGAGAAACCCAGCACATATTGTGGTACAGCTAGCACTGTTCTGAACCCAACACCAATGGAATTTGAAAGCCCCTTTCAATTAGAGTGATAGTCTAAAACAGAAGAGTTAGCCCAGAAGAATGGCCATGTTAAAGAAATGGGGGGGGGGACCAAAATCCCCAAACCAAAAAAGAGTTGGGGAACAGGGCTTCTGTTTCTTCAAAAGACCAGCGGAAGAACGAAGTTCCACAAAGACAGTGTCTTTCTTCACAGTATGGCAACAACAGGAAAAACTATAAATAAGGATATAAGAATCCCCTCTGCCAGACTGATTCCAAGTATTTTACAAGCTGAGCAAGATGGAGATATCATCATCCCCAATAGCTCTCAGAAATGTATCACCTCTGAGTATCGAAGTTTTCAAGAGTTGATGGATTTAGCCTCTGTTAAGTATTCACTGATGGAACAGTGCCTTGTTTCTTGACAGAGCATGAGCCTATCCCCCTTTAAAACAGTCTCTCTGATGTCAGTCTTTCCTTCATCGCTATATTCAGAGCCGCATAACTTTTACAGTGTCATTATAAAACCAAAAAGCTGGAAAAAAGGAGACACCCACCTCTGGACAGGTACTGTAGCTGCTGAAATACGACCATCAGATGCCACTGGGAGTTATGAGCTGTGACATGCAGTATTGAAAGTTCCCTTTGCATTTCAAAATACATGTGAAGAATTTTGAGAGAAGGAGGCAAAAAAAGTTGACAAGCTTTTAGGCTTCCTCAATGGGGAAAAGAGTGCTATGAAGTCATTTGGAATATGAGCTACCAAAAAAAAGAAGAAGAAAAAAAGAGTGGTCTTTCCAGGAAGAGGGTGACCACCAGCATTAACTGGTTCGGAGTGCTTCAGTAATATGTCAAATGTCTGGCCTGCTCCCCTGTCAAGATTTAGTCACCATTAACTCAGAATTAATTAGTTTCACTTTAACATGGCAGCGGGAATTTTTGCTGGCAAAGAGCCAAGAAGAGACCAAGCCAAACAAGGCTACCAGTAATCCAAAGATTATATTATCCTTGTGTGAAAAATTGGCTAAGTAGTAATAGGCCAGGGGAAGACAGGGTGATGCATCTCCTGCTACTTTTTGTCCTTGGTTAATAAAGCTACAGCTTGCCAAGAAAGGTTTTGCGCCAGGGTGGAAGGGCAGGAAGCAGAGCAAGAGGAAAGAATGAGCAGAAAACTATTCAGATTGGCTTACTGTTAAACTGAGGGTGCTGTTTATCCTAACGAGTGGCTTATTGCAGCAGCAAAGTATTTTGCTTCTGTACTCTCCATGTTGTCAGCACATTGGTGGGTAAATGACTCCTGTTCACTTCAGTGCCTCACAGCCTACTGAGATGAAGTACTTTACTGCTGGAAAGATACTACTTCTGCAAAAGTAGGCATGAAAACATCCTAGACTGACACAGATGTAAATTTTAATCACAGTTATAGACAGTTTGCAGCCTGTGAGCAAAAGGCTTAAATTTGGGGTACAAACCAGATTTAGGTTGAGATCTGTACTAACAAATCACGGGAGCTTCCTTGCAAAATCTTGCCGATATCTCGTTGTGCATGTCCTCCATGAGCAGGATTTACCTCCATAGCACAAAGCATGAAACGAACAAGACAGTTCACAGCCGAGGTTCTAGACCAGGAGTCCCCAATGCTGTTGAACCTGTGAGCACTTACAGAGTGTTGAGAGCTAGAAATTGGGCACAAAATGGCCAATAACAAAATGGCTGCCATGGGATACTGGAGCGAGGCAAATATATTGGGAAATTGCAAGCCAAGCATTATTTTAGGTTTTCCTGCTCCAGTGAAGAAGTGGAAGAAAGCCAGGAATAGGTTTGAAGAAGAGATGCACTGGAAAATAAGCAAATGGGCACCAGGAAACCCATCTGCCAGCACTGCATTTAGGATGACTGCTCTCTTTTTAAAAAGTCTGTCCTTCCAAGTTTAGCCCTTGGCTATAAAACTGGAGCAATTCTACACCTAACTTTCCTTACTCCCTATTTTCAGGTCACTTTCAATTAAAGCCACTGATACTATCCTTACCAAGTGCATAGATATTATCTACCTTTAAAGGCAGGTTTCTGGTTTTCCAGCTGGCCTGCTCAAAACACAAGCTAAGAATTCTGTTTTCAATATATTATTAGAAAAAAGCATATCCAGTGAATGGTAATATTCTCAAATCCTTTATGCATAAATAAAGCAAGATCAATATTTTGCTAGATCAATATATTTTGTTCCCCATTCAGAAGAAAAATTGTTAATTAATTGTCCTTTCAAGACAATAAGCTTTAAAAAGCTCCTAGATAAGACCAGAATGGGCTTTATCTAGGCTTGCTAGTCCCTAGATGGGGGCAGGGGATCCTGTTTTTGCAGGCTCCTGCCCGCCCCTGGCCAGCTGGGGAAACCCCACCCCCAAACAGACATCTCTGCATGATGTCAGCTATGTGATGACATTACTCCTGGAAATGACATGACTGTGTCAGCGATGTCGGGGGCGATGCTGTACTTTTGGGACAAAACTCTATGGTTTGTAGCTATTTTTACTGTACAATTTTGCCCCAAAAGCAGAGTGTTGCCCCAATGTCACCGACGTGATGACATAACCTCCGGAAGTGACATCATCCTATCGCCAACATCCCCCGCCCGCCCCCAGAATGCCTACCCATCCCCCCACCAGCACGAGGTAGGCCCCTTGCAACCTTAATTTTATCAGAGCAGAAGATAGTTGCTTGATGAGGCCAAAACGTTTGTTGCACAGGAATATAAGAACATAAGATAAGCCAATGTTGGATCAGGCCAATGGCCCATCCAGTCCAACACTCTGTCATACAGTGGATAAAAATATCAGGAGGTCCATCAGTGGGGCCAGGACACTAGAAGCCCTCCCACTGTTGCCCCCCCCAAGCACCAAGAATACAGTGCATCATTTGCCCCAGACTGAGAGTTCCTATCTACACCTTGTGGTTAATAGCCACTGATGGACCTCTGCTGGAAGGAGGGATATCAAATTTGTTGCAAAACAGGTATAATTCTCGGTTATTGTTCTCCAGGCGAAGCAGCCTGTCCAGCTGAATGCCCCAAGAATAGGGGATGATGGATCTCTTCCTAAAGTGAATGGCTACCCCTGAATATCAGGTCACAAGGAACTAACGAGGAACAAATTAAGGCCTTCAAGATCAGCTTGTGAGCTTCTTGGAAAATCTGGTTTACCAGTGCTTGAGATAAGGGTGCTGGACAAAATTAGTTTTTAACCTGTTACGTTTTTAGGGCCGTTCTTGTCACAGTTTTACATTCAGGATTCAAAAACACAGGTTGAATACAAGTTAAATCGGAGGTTCACTAGACAGCTTTCTACTGCAATATGGCTCAAAAAGGAAGAAAAAAAGAAAATGAGATATGTAGTTCCTTGGAAGGAGCTGCTGATGAACATGCCTGTTAATGGGCTATCACCAATAAGAGATGGCTTTAAGGTTCAGGTCAGACTTTGGATGCAGAGTGTGGGAGTGAGCATAGAGATACTTGCCTCTCCAGTTTTGAGAAACCCCAGCAGCAGCAATCCAGAAACCAAAACCAAAACAGATTCATGAGAAAAGGATCTCACAGAAGATCAGACAAAACCTTTTTCTTGGTTCAGGTTTGAGAAGTTCTTTTGACAGCCAAGAATACTTATTCGGTATCTGACCAACGGTTGCGACATATAGCCGAACATTTCTTACCATGTTACAAAACAGCAAAAAAAACCCTTAAAGAAAGGAGAATGTCTATCAGACTTTTGAAAACACAATATATGGAAGAGATAATGAAGGGCATTGCCCATAATTGATAGTGGTCATTCTCCAACTGCAAAGTATTGTTAAGCTTTTTACAAGATAGATCTAGCAGAAAAATGAAGGTAGGTTTGAAAGTTGCAAGAGCAAAAGCAATCCTGTGGAGTTATTATTTTAAATTGCAAGGCCAAAGGTTCCAGGTGTAAAGGTCCTTGTGAGCTGAACTTCTAATTTCAAGTTGGGAAGATGCAGCAACAGGTTTTAAAAGAGAGATGTATTCTGAGCTATGAGGAATTCTGAATCGAAACCATAAGAACCTTTCATTGACAGCAGTCCCCTGAAGTGAAAACACTGTTCAAGCTCATCAGGCAATGTGGAAAGGATAAGCAAAAGGACTTTAGCCTTCAGAACTCCCAAGCACACCAGACACTCCAAGAGCAATCCACTACATGGGGGTGGCATCCAAGTCAAAAGCATGGAAACTAACCTTTCAGAAGAAGCACCGTGCATCCACACTTCTGAAAGGAAGGAGACACGCCAAAGGGAATAGTACTGAATTTCAGGATTCTGAGCCATTCTGAGCTTTGCAGAAGGATCCTCATATCATATTTCTGCCTGAGAAAATGGACTTGGGGTGGGAGGGAGAACTGGAGTTACACGGGCTCCTGTTACTCAAGTCATTTGAAATTTACTTTTTTAAAAACAGCCTATTCTCACATATCCATCTAGATATTCAGACATATATGAATCAGTAATAACAGTGTTTCAAAAGATCAAAGTGGTCACTACATATAATTTTTTTAAAAAAATTTTTTCACAAAAATCATGATAGTGTTGCATTTGGTAAAAGAGTAAAATTCATGAGCAAGTTGTAGCCCTCCAAATATAAAGCCTTGAAGCAAGGGAGTCAACCAGCACCACTCCATTTAAAAACTTCACCCATCTGTCCGATGTTAACACACGCCCAACTCTAGGACCACTCTGGGAGTCTCAAGCTAACAATAAAGACAATGGCCAAAACTAACATAGATAAAAGGAGTCAATTGGGCAGGGAGGTGGGACAAAATTGGACAGGTTGTCTTCTGCTACCCACTCCCTTCATAATTAACGTTCCATACTTAGTTTTTTGAGGGTTATTTTTGTTGTTCAGTCGCCCAGTCGACTCCATTATACTTGGCAGAATAAAGAGCAGCTGATCACAATTTCTGAACAAGTCAGAAACACTCAACAAGCACCGACTCAAATCCTGCCAATCATTTTTATATATGCAAGGAGGCTGATTTTCACCAATATCCCCCCCCCTCCCATGATAGACCCCTGACTTGCTCCCCATGCTGTTCTGTCTGCTGGAGCGGCATTCTGTGTAATATTTTGGGCTGCAGCAGGAAGGGGAAATTGGAAAACTTGCATTCTGCTGATGGAAATTCTTTAATTTGTGCAGGTTTTCAGCAGGATCCAAGCCACTGCCTGTAAGCAGAACTTGTCGTTGGTTACTGTTAGGCTTGGAGGAAAGCTGTTAAACACTGGGACCCACACGGAGGAGAAAACCTGTTACTTCTTCCTCTTCCTTATGTCTACTGAAACTTTTCATTTACACAGCACTGCTTTGAGCCCTGATCTCCTGGTCTGTGGAGTTCTGGTAGCAACAGAAAAAATGTCAGTTTCTATTGCAACACTCTAGGAACATCCCTCCCCTCTAGTCTCTATGCTAAAGGCCATAGAGCTAGGAGGACTGTCTCTAGAACATCACCCTTCCTTAAAGACCAGCCACTACGCAGCAAACACCCTATGTAACACAAGTTATACAAGTCCGATCCTACCTCTCATGAGAGTGGTTCCATCTATTTCTGGCTACTGAAAGGACAATCTGCCCCTGTATGAATGTGTGTAGCAACTCCTATCTTTTAAGCAGATCTCCTTGTTGTTTCTCCTCCAGAGTCATCAAAATGTCCTCTGCACTGTCTTGGGCCTGGAGTGGCGGCACCTACCGGGAGGAACAGCTCCACAGAACACATCAGGAAGGCACCTCCCCTCCTGATTTTCAGGAGACTTTACAACATGAAGCTATTCAGGTGAGCTTTCAGGGAAAGGAAGTGACAGCTGGCGAACTGTTGGTTTTCGTTGTATGACTGTTGTCTTTAGTACAGTATTAAGAGCTGCTCTGTCCCTTTCTTGGGGAACAAGCCAAAGCATATGTATCGAGAACTACGTCCCACTGAAGTCAATGGCAGTCACTCCCAAGAAAGTGTACACACAACTGTAGCCTTAGCTACTGACTAGAAAGAGTCTGTCATCATGCATCCAGGAGCTGGCTATGGTAGTCCTACTGTATTGAACCTACCAAATGGCTTAACTCTTCATGCTCTCTCCTGGATAGCTCCTCTACATATTGCTGTTTGGTTTTATCATCATGTTTGGGGGTTAATTAAGCACTATTTTTATTTAACTTGCACATTATTGGGATTTTTATCTCATAACCTGCCTTGAATGCTTTTTAAACAGAAGGGCACAATATAAATCTTCCAAATAAACAAAATTAAAAAGAGACCTCCCACATAAATGCTGTTTCCCCACCAGCTACTGACTAGAAAGAGACTGTCATCATGCAAGATCCAGCAGCTGGCTATGGTAGTCCTACCGTATTGAACCTACCAAATGGCTTAACTCTTCATGCTCTCTCCTGGATAGCTCCTCTACATTTTTCTGTTTGGTTTTATCACCATGTTTGGGGGTTAATTAAGCAGTATTTTTATTTAACTTGCATATTATTGGGATTTTCATCTCATAACCTGCCTTGAATGCTTTTTAAACAGAAGGGCACAATATAAATCTTCCAAATAAACAAAATTAAAAAGAGACCTCCCACATAAATGCTGTTTCCCCACAAATCCAGGCAGCTATTTCATTTTACTTGCACTGAAACACTCTTTTTAGTCCAGAATGTTTTCCAGTATTCTCCTCTCAGCTACGCAGGTTAGAACTTACCATGCTTAAAAATGGAAACTCCCCTCTCCTTCATTCACTGACGTTCAGTTCAGACATCTGTACTAAAACAATTGTGAGCCAATGTGGTATAGTAGTCATGTCACGTAGCCAGGTAGAGTGTACACTTTTAAGCATAATTTCCTCAGTGCTTGGTCACAGCTCAGCGTGGTATAGCCCAATCTCGTCAGATCTCGGAAGCTAAACAGGGTCAGTACTTGGGATAGGAAACCACCCAGGAAGACTCCACAGAGGAAGACATTGCAAACCACTTCTGCTTCTCACTTTCCTTGAAAGCCCACTGCTGGGGTCACACTAAGCTGGTTGCAAGTTGATGGTGCTTAAATGCATACATGGCCACAGTTCAAACAGTCTCCACTTTCTTTTGTGATAACAGTTTATTGACATTGTTGTTAACCTTGTTTTAAGTCATCCAAAAAGAGTCTGATGTTCTGATTCCTATGATAGGTGGCTTTAATAAGTCAAGGTTTCACAACATTGTGTAGATAAGTACGTCTGAGGACGTGACATTGCTGTTGCTTTCGTGGAAATGGAAGTCCAGATCATCAATAGGGTGAAGTCAGTAATGAATGGTACACACAATGATACAGTCATTGTGTTGTAGTGGCCAGACTACTGGACTAGGATCTGGGAGACTCAGGTCTGAAACCCCACTCTGCTGTGGAAGCTCATTGGGTGACATTTAGCCAGTCATTCCAGCCTAATTTACCTCACAGGGTTGCTGTGAGGGTAAAATAGAGGTGAGGAGAATGATGTGCAGTTCTGGTCACCACACCTTAAAAAGGATATTATAGCTTTGGAAAAAGTGCAGAAAAGGGCAACTCGAATGATAAAAGGGTTGGAACACTTTCCCTATGAGGAAAGGTAAAAGCGCTTAGGGCTCTTTAGCTTGGAAAAAAGACGACTGAGGGGTGACATGATTGAGGTTTACGAGATTATGCATGGGAAAGAACAGGTAGAGAAAGAGGTACTTTTCTCCCTTTCTCACAATACAAGAACTCGTGGGCACTCCATGCAATTGCTGAGCGGTCGGGTTAGAACGGATAAAAGGAAGTACTTCTTCACCCAACGAGTGATTCACACATGGAATTCACTGCCACAGGAGGGGGTGGCGGCTACAAGCATGGACGGCGTCAAAAGGGAATTAGATAGGCATATGGAGCAGAGGTCCATCAGTGGCTATTAGCCACAAGGTATAGATAGGGGCTCTGGGGCAAGTGATGCTCTGTCTTCTTGGTGCTTGGGGGAGCCAACAGTGGGAGGGCTTCTAATGTCCGGGCCCCACTGGTGGACCTCCTGATGGCACCTGGTATTTTTGGCCACTGTGTGACAGAGTTTTGGAGTAGATGGGCCTTTGGCCTGATCCAACATTGGTGTCTCTTATGTTCTTATGATGTAAGTTGCTTTAGGTCCTCACTGAGAAGAAAGGTGGGGTATCAATTCATTTAATGAATAAACTATAAACAAACTTATAAAGCTACAGGTAAAACATAGTTTAGAGTTGCTAGGCTGATTTCAATTTCCACTTGTTCAGGACACAGGGACATGTGAAAGTGGTACAATAAGGTTTCTGTGAATGAAACTGTTTCACCCTTACAGCAGGCTACTTCATACACAGTGCCTGCCACTTCCAGTTGCTGCACCACAATTGACCTGGGCGGATTGGTCCCAAGCATAGTTGCGCTCTCCAACACCGTCTTTTCCACCGTGCAATCCTATGCACCTTAACCTCAATCTAAGCCCACCAAAATAAAATGGGCTTAGGCCGGAGTCACTCTGCCTAGGACTGCACTGCTATTGAAAGCACACAGCTGGGATTTCACATGCCTTCTCTAAATCATGAAATCAAAGCGAACGGGCAAACAAAGCTGTGTGTAATGACTTATTTGTACACTGTATAAATTAAATGTAAAAGCTCCATTAAAAAAAAAAACACCCACCAAGCTACAGCTCAATAGATAAAGCTAAAAATATTTGCTTGAAAATATACAGCCCAGACACGTTAATTTCATTTGGGGGTGGGGAGGAGCACCCACTGGTTTTCAACAGACATTGGGTACTAACAGGAGCCCGAGCACCATAAACAAAAAGCAGCTACAGTATTAGCCTTTTCCTCTAGGCATGCTGCGGCCCCTCTTTCCCCCAGAGGTCCTAGAAATATGAACTGTAGCTCTTGTATAGCAGTCCAGGAAATAATTGATCATTTGCCAGTGTCCTGTTGGCGAGTTACCACTCCTGGGACCCACTTTCAATTTCACAGTATTTTGACTTTCTGGACACTGCAGGTTAATTTCCAGGAGAAAAGATGATTATATACTTGAGCTGTTGTTACAATTACAGTGTTACGTACGTTGCATATGTTGCATTTGTCTGTCACATAAAATGCAAGAACAAAAAAACAAGACAAGAGGGGGTTTTTTTGTTTCAAACAGAATTGCAGACAACTAAACCTCTAAACGACATGTTTTTCTCGCAATATGGAGCCCACTTTCTTCATCTGACTGCATGTATTACAGAATGTGAAAGCTGTTCCAAACAGATGGCTTTTCGTAGGTGCAGAACACAGAAGAACACAGAGAAGGATAGTTGGCTTAAGGTCATTTGGAATGCAAAAGATCAACATTGCACAGTCAACAGTTGCCTCTGCTGGGAAATAACTATCCCTCCTTCCCTAATTTTCAATATGGGTGTGATGCGACTGGCCTACCTTACAGGATGGTTGTCAGGATCACAATCATGTGCTATGAACACTGACTGGGGTATATAAAACATGGTAAGTGATGGACAGAGAGTAATCCACAGCAGCATATAATGTCATCCTCACCCTTCAATATAACTGCTGCAGAAGCAAGAGCAGAACTGGTCTCCTCAAAAAAGAGCTTTTCCACCTCTGCACCAACATGCCTTTAAATCATAAGGAAGGTGGAAGAATACTCTTTTTTCCCAGATGCCTCCCAGTTTTTTGATTGTAGCATTTACCGCCTATACACATGGCTGAAAATGAGTAGGAAAAGCAAGAACGTCCATCGTATCATCCCTGTGCGGACGAAGAAAAAGAAGGCTACCAACAATCTGTACTCACATAGAGGGTTTTCATTAACAAGGATATAGATTCAACAGACAACAAGCTGAGTAATCACGAGAGGGAAAAACCCTGATCCAAGCATTAATAATTCAATTAGTATTCATTGAAACAACATTGATTTTAATGAATTTATTTCACAGCATTGTTGCTGCCCTATGTACTTTTTAAATTTTTCCATTACACCTTTAACAATCATTAAGGTACAAGTCTTAAATATTTCCCTTTTGAAAAACAAGGGGGGGGGATGACTAGAGGAAGATAATTAAGCATTTTATAATGTTTCCAATGGGGGAAAATAAACCTATTTAGCAAAACTGCAGTGACTATAGCCTACCAAGTAACTCAAAGGCATAGCCTTAAAAAGCATGTAACTGTAAGTGCGCTTTCACCGTTGCAATACATTAAATGCCTTTTCCATCAGAACAGAAATTTAGAATTCTTTTTAGCTACGAGTAAAAAATCTATTACAGATAGAACACAGCAACAAGTCAGCTAAAAGTTTATCAACAATGCAGTAATTTACACAGGATACTCAGTTCAGGTGTGTTTGTTTAAACTGGAAATGATGTTTAAAAACATAACACATTTATGTGAGAACTGTACTGGAATGTTATCAGAATTCTGCTTCTTCTTTTTTAAGGAAGTTGCAAAGGTGTTCTGATGCCTTACATCAAAAGGCAGCAGTATGCTAATTTGCACATACACCATGCAGTAGATAAAGGAAGATGGAAAGAGTAATTAAAAATGTAAAAGAATACCTGCTACAGACCCAAAATAAAAGCATCTAAGAAATCCATACTTCACTTTTAGTACTGACAAGAAAGCAGTTAAAAATAAGCACACAAAATACTTCTTATAAGTCAAAAGGCAAGCCAGGGTGGGATACATTTCCAATGGGGTAGTCACTGATATATCTAAGTATTGGCAGAAACTGCTGTGGGAAAGACCGCTACCATTACAGCACAGAGACTTCACAAAGTGACTCTGCATTGCTGTCCTCTTGTGTGAGCTGAAGACATACGAGCCATCATTAAAAATTGCTTTATTCTCCTGGCAGTTATAGTTTTGGCTGGGAACTGGGACGGCATACTGCTAACAAGACCTCACGTAAATAGGATTGTCAGGTATGCCATAAAACCCATTGCGAGGGATTGGCAATGCTTCATAAAAACTACTTCAATTGTAGCAACTGGTTAGCAATACTGTATGTAACCCCCACGAACAAGAACAAAACCCCAGCCGTTCTTCTCCAATACACGCTCAAGGACATATAACCCTGTAGAACTCTAGGGAGGCTTGTCTGCTAAGCCATCCATGGAGAGGGTACATCTCCTCTGAACTAGGATATGGTCTTCACTTCCATTTCTTCCTCCTAGAGAACCGAGCACAGGCCCCTTGTGCTTTGTTCTCCTCTAAAAGGAATAGCACCCACACTGGGGCATGTTGTAAAAAAATGCCCCTTTTAGGATACAGTAGAAATGTAAACCACAAGGTAATTTTGATGGACAGCAGACCTTGGCATTGGCAAAGCCTACTGGATGTGCTTGGGTGCACTACAATAATTTTATAATGATCTAAATATAAGTGTGATCCCCTTTACATTTTAGCTGTCATCCTGCATTATATCAAGCGATGTAAAGCCCATAGTGCTGTTTATGTTATTTCTTTTTAAAAACACAATAAAAATTGCCACAGCTACAAGCAAGCTGTGCAGTTAGGAAAGGATTTCTTACATCACGCCTTTCAGTTCCAACTTTGCTTTGCAAAAATTCTAGGGTGGTTTAAGGGCATTTTTATAAGCACTCCCTTATTTTTAGTGCATTTTTCTAGTTTAGTTGTTCTCAGGAAAGTATTCCCTTTCTTAGATTCAGGTACACATTTCAAAGGTAGTCAAAATGCTTTTCTAAAAAACCTTCCCTAACCTCTTTCCTGCCTCGGTTTCAAGAGGTACACTACTCTGAATTCTTACATTATTCACAAACCACGCCCACAGCTTTGGAATTGTATTCAGATGGGACAGGAAGAAGAACTTTGCAGTGCAGTCGATTTCCCTCATTTTACAAGATCTCATTTCATACTGATATGTACAGTGTGTATTGTTTAGATACAACACCTTAAGTGGATTTTTTTTTAAGTCTTCACAGCAAGCATATGCCCTTCAGACATCTTGGCCTCTTTGCTATCTGGACATGACTCATCACAATTATAATGCCACTTAAGGGAGCTAGCCCAATCTTGGAAGCTAAGCAGGGTCGGCCCTGGTCAGTATTTGGATGGGAGACCACCAAGGTCTCTATGCAGAGGCAGGCAATGGAAAAACCCCTCTGAATGGCTCTTGCCTTGAAAACTCTATGGGATTGCCATAAATCAGCTGTGATTTGATAGCAGGAAAAGGGGGGGAAGGCAACCCTACCTTCTCCAGTGTTTCAGACCACATATAATAACCATATATCAGGAACACCTCAATCGATGGCTGTACCTAAAAAGTGAATTTTGGGAAAAAGAAATTCTCCTCTTTGGCAAATCTATTGAACAGGCTGGGCTTATGGAAGCTGAGAGGAATCATGGACATACTTACAATCAAATCCCAAGAACACTATTCAGTGGAGTAGGCCCCACTGAATAGACATGAGTAGGACTCAAAGTAGACCTACTTAGAACTGGACTATAAGAAGACTGTTACATAGCCACTGTGTTACGTAACTCACGGAAAGAGGCCCACAACATGTAAACTACCTCATACTTGACTGCTGAGATAACATAGATAAATCATACACACATAAAATTTCTAACCTCTTCCTCCCACAAAATATCTATACAGTAACAGGAAATAATGCATAGAAAATCAAAGACATGACAACGCTGTTATTAATTTAAAGGCTACCCTTTTACTCTAATCTGGGAGAACTGGCTTTGATTCCCCATTCCTCCACTTGCACCTGGCTGGATGACCTTGGGCAAGCCATAGTTCTGGCACAGCTGTTCTTGAAAAAGAGCAGTTTCTGTCAGAGCTCTCTCAGCCCCACCCACCTCACAGGGTGTCTGTTGTGGGAAGGGGAAGGGAAAGGAGTTTGTAAGCTGCTCTGAGACACCTTTGGATAGTGAAGGGTGGGATATAAATCTAATCTCTTCTTCTTCATCATCAAAGTAATTATTTATCTAAAATACAGACGCCTATCTCCATCAGCACAATATGTCCAGAGTGGCTCACAACAATTCAAAAAGTTAATAACACCAGCTTGCAAATGCCAAACACACTTTTAAAAAAGAAAGAAAATAATCTGAAATAAATACAGGCTAACCTCTTTAATAACTCCCTAACCATTCACTGAACTGCTATGATGTCACAGAAGCCAGGAGATAAGAAAAATAAGCCTGCAATCCAGCCACTGGCTGAGTTATTGTGTTATTATAGAACATTCATTAACATTCTAATTAATATGCAAAAAAATGGCAACATAAAAGGCATTAAGAAGGGGGTGTAAGCTATTTAAGGGAAAGGAATCCCGAAAAGTTCCCATTTCTTAGAATGTTTGGATAGGGTAAATATTAAAATGGGGATAAACCGGGGGGGGGGGACCTTTTTCATATAAGAGGACATGAATGGGTTAAGACAGAACAATGCCAACAAAAAATAAAGTCCACATTTTCTTTCCTGGGTCTCTGCTTGTAAACTATATAACACCCTGTGCATCCTTGCAATTGGGCAACTGGTATTGCTAGAGGATCTGAACTGTAGCTTTAAATCAAGAGGATGTGTCATGCCAGCTGTGCTTGAGTACCTATTAGGAGATACTGAGGAGGGACAACTTCCCAAGGGTTGAATATATTAGCTCAGTATAATACAAGAGTGGAGTTTACAGTCTTTGCTAAAAAATGATGTAATTGCCTGATCAAAGAAACTGGAAAAGCCATAATGGAAAAGGTCAATGGTGCTATATATATTTGTACAATAGCGAGATATATTATCTTCTCAGCTGGCATGGCATGGTGTGTAATTTTACACACCATGTTGTACCAGCATGCGGTAACTAAGAGACACTGTGATCATTGCTTTCTAAAATCTCAAAAACTATTGCATGGCATCAGTGTAAATGGCCTGTGTACACACGTCAGGCCACATTCACATATGACTGGTACATGTTTTCATAGTCTGTTTAGAAGAAAAATGCCAAATATCACTATAGAAGTTTGAAAACAGAAAATACTACAATTCCTGTTAATACGAAAGTTGTTTCCATCAATTTTACGTATATTTCTCTTCCATTAAGGTTTTCTTCCCTGACAATTCATATGGATGTCTTGGGGTAAAGGCAAAAAGTCTACTTGCCTCTGAGAGCCAGCGTAGCATAATGGCGGCTGCCTCTAATCTGGAGAACTGGGTCTGGTTCCCCACTCCTCCACAGGAAGCCTGCTGGGTGACCTTGGGCCAGTCTCAGTTCACTCAGAACACCCTTAGCCCCACCTCCTCACAAGGTGCCTGTTGTAGAGAAGGGAAGGGAATGTGATTGTAAGCCGCTTTGAGACACCATACGGTAGAGAAAAGCAGGGTATAAAACCAACTCTTCCTCTGCTGCTGCTTTCTCCCTGAAAAAGGACACTTTAGTATACTATGGTCTACATAATTGTCTATTATGTATCTACTCCCAGAACCACTTGCTTAGAAAAAAACAACCACACATCACAATATATATTCTCACTTTGTCCTATCCAGAATGTAAACACACAAGAGATTTAAGCGATCCTAAAATGATTCAAGTGGAATGTCCACTGGGGCAGAAAAGAAATGGGGGGGGGCACACAGGCCACGGAGAGTTCATTGGACAATGGTTGATCTTCCACAGCAGGAGTGCTCTATGAAACACTGCAATTGGTACAAAATATATAAAAGTTTGGCGCTGTGGTGGCTCAAGTGGTTAAGACGCTGAACTGCGGGCTGTGGAAGATCGGTAGTTTAGCAGTGCGAGACCCGAGTGTGCCGCATGACGGAGTGAGCTCCCGTCTCTAGTTCCAGCTCCTGCCAACCTAGCAGTTCGAAAGCAAGAAATTGCAAGTAAATAAATAGATACCACTTCAGTGGGAAAGTAACAGCGTTCCGTGCACCTTGGTGTTTAGTCATGCCGGCCACATGACCATGGAAATGTCTTCGGACAGCGCTGGCTCTTTGGCTTTGAAACGGAGATGAGCACCGCAACCCTAGAGTCGGATTCGACTGGCTTTCGAGCAAGGGAACCTTTACCTTTACTTTATATAAAAGTTTAAGAGAACAAGTGGGACATCAAAAGAAGATGAGACTGAAGCACTGGATGTTGTCACTAAGTTAACACAGTGTTCTTGGTAATGGGAAGCAATTTTTTTGCCAGGGTTCAGCAAATTTCGATTTTATGTGCAATGCTTTTAGTTCTCACAGTAGCACAATAAGCTATGGTGAATGTTTCTTTTAGGATCCCACAGATTTAAAAGTAAGGAGTGTACAATTTTTTAAAAATTCAATCTGGATTTTTTAAAAATTCTCAGCCGTACAGCTTTCTGCTGGATCCCCCGTACAGCTTTCTGCTGGATTCTTTAGTATCTAATACTAAAGAAACTACCTCAGATTAACAGACCACTCCAGTGAAGATGCTGCAGCTACCAAAGCCATTCAATCTTGTACAGCTTTCTACCAAAAGAACAGAAGTTCATGGCTTGCCTCATTCATTTGGCCTTGTAGAACTCATCTGTGGTATTTTCAGCTTCTCAGGTTCCTATACACGTAGGGTTAGAGGAAATGTTGCTGATGATCAGCAAAATACTGAAACTGCCTATACATAAAATGTTAAGGTAGAGTAATTTCTCATAGCCATAGTAAGTGCAAACATTTTCAAACTGACAGTGTCCTTTTAAAAGACCGTACAAGGATTTTGCCTCAGATTGTGAAAAATTGGATTTCCAGCCCTGTTGGTTTTCTAAAAAAAAAAAAACTTTAGTGTGTTGATAAGTGCTCCATAATCTCTCTAGGCACAACAATAGAAGCACAGAAAATGTATAAGTTAAGCAACAATCATGATAAAAGTAAAAGGTCGTGTAACATGTAAATATATCACCTGATTGTTTTCTGAAATTTGGCCATTCTTAATTAACAACTATTGCGTTCACTGTAATGTTCCATCAGCAACCCAGTACCAGTACCAGTGAGTAGCCCCAGAAATATATTTTTGTCTGGCTATCTAAACATGCTCAACACTGCTTCTAAGATAATTTGGCGTTTCACACACGCACCGCTTCGTTTTCCCGCCGTTTTCTTCCCGCGCACGCGATCGTTTTTTTTTAAAAAAAGGTTCGGCTTATAGCGATATATCGATATATCGCTATACCAGAACCTCAAATGGACGCAATAACGATCCCATTGGAATGCGACTCCTTAGAGGTTCCAGTATAGCGATATATCGGGGGGGAAAAAGCCCGTGCGACCGAAAAAAAAAAAGCCCGTGCGACCGAAAAAAGGCGGGAAACAAGCGTATCGGAACCGGGAGAGGGAACGGGAGACTCCTCGGAAGCGATTGACAGGTAAATCGCTTCCCTCCCGGTTCCTATACGGAAGAGAGGCTTCTGTGTCTGAAATGCCACAATATTTTAGAGTTTTAAGGTAACAGAAAGCAATAGATGTCACTGGGGAAATTGGTTTGTCTGTTCTCCCTTGCTGTGGCTATCTGCTGCTACAGCAGCCATTAGCCTTGTTCTGTACTCACAATCAGGAGCAAGCATAAGGCTAGCTTGTGCATCCGGGTGTGTCCAAAATATTCAAATGCAGCTAGTAAAGCAAAGAGTCACCAAAGCTGTTGGGCCTGTGGACATTTTCGGAATTGTGAGACTGTTAGATGGGCACCGCCACGAAATGGCTGCTTATGGAGGCGAAGTCCAGTTTTTAAAAATTGAATTTTCCAAGCCAAGTGTCCCCTGATGGAAGCAGCTGTTTCCAAATGGGCACTACCTGTAGACAAAAAGGTGATACCAGAAGCACCTACTCCTCCAGCAAGGTAGAGAAAAGATAGGATTCCCTCTTTGCTTTTTAGGAAAGCACGCTTGGGGAACATGGATGTGGGGGTGCCAGTAAACACACTGGTGGGTTTTGTGGCACCCATGTGCACCATACTGGAATCCAGGGGTCATTTCGTAGAAAAAGAGGTGCAGGAGCTCATTAGCATAATGTATTTGCATAACTTATTTGCATGTGCCACTCCCCCTGACATCACCAGAAGTTGTCAGAAGGCACCACCCACCGCTCAGGCTCCACTGGACTGTTTTGGATTGCTAGCTATTAAGGGGGAGGAACATGCAGATCTACCCTCACGGAGGAGGGAGAGCTTGTACCTGAAGGCAAGCCGGGGGGGAGGGGTCTGCAACTTACCTGGCTGCTTCTTGCTCTTCGTGGCCCGACTGAGGGCTGCTGGGAGTAGGGGGGGAGGGGCTTGTTGCATGTGCCCGCCCCCTGAGCTCCTTACTGCCAGAGCTCCGCTCCTGTGCGCTCCCACAGGAAATGACCCCTGCTGGAATCACTGGATTAGAACAGGAAGTAAAGGATGGGAATATGAACCTAAGTCTCATACATATAACACCAAACCATAACTGGCTGTTATATCTGAATCAACCAATTTATACAATGCATGACCTTTATCCCATTGGATGATACTAAACTGAAAAGAGACAGCAAGGCAGGAAGCAGATTTCCCAAGGCATGATGAGCCTCTGGATATGGAAGCATTCTTTCTGCCACCACACTGGCTAGATGTAGTTTAAATACAAAACCGCTCATGATGGGCACAAGCCCAGCTTCTTGCCACGCTCACATGCTCCTTGCCTCACTCACAGTGCACAATGGAAGGTTTCTTTGGAAGCCTTCAGTCTGTCTCCAGTTTGCTTTGACATCCAAATGGGCAAACTAGTTTTGTCCCCACAAATTGGGATTCTAAAGGAAGACTGAAGTGTGGTTTAAAATCTGTTTGTAGGGAGGATGTGCACTCCATTTTTACCACAGACCCACACTTGGTCTTCATGCCAACTGGAGTTTGATTCAAGTAGGAAAAGATAAGCTGCAAGAACACCTGTCATGAACAGACAGAGGTTTCCTTTGACTTCTAAATGTGGCCAGTCATTCATAACTTCATTTGGCTGGGCTGTATGTATTCCACCGTATGGTTCATGAGCATGGACTTTCATGTTTGTTACAAAATTTGGCATCCAATTATGACTTTCATTTAAAAAAAATCAGGCTAATAAAATCTTAGAAAACAGGTTGGGTGAGACTAAATAAACTCTTTAGTGATCAAAGGGACAGTTGTCAAACACAGATCCTTGTCCCACCCTTCAACCAAAAGAATAAAAATGTTTTATGCAAAATAATCAAACATACAAGTTGATTTGTAGTTTTACAGGTTGAAAGATACTGCTTGTCTTGGTTTTCCCAGCATAGGATTTTGATATTTTTAAAGTGCGCAAACTTTTGATCATAAAAGCTACCTAGGCACATATTTGATTGGTAATCCCATTCACCCATCCCATCCTCGACTGCAAGATTACGATACTACCCTCCTGATATAATCAGGTACAAAACAGGTAACAGTTTATAAAGGCTTTTACAATGGGTCTTCTCCAGTTCAATACAGGGATTATGTAGCAGTTTTTTATTCGATTCATAAAATCTTGTATAACCTACAAAATTTTAACATGGTTATTTCTACCTAAACATTTCTATATATTTAATTCCCTTAACCACCTCCCAATTTGATACCTGGGCAATTTTCTCTCACATTTCAAACCAGTTTCTGACAAACTAACACCAGCCATTCAGAATCTGATGCTGTGGTTTTTTTTAGTTTTTTCCCAGGGGAAAAAAAGTTTTAACTGAATGGCTACAGTTAAAAGAACTCTGGAAGAAAGCATATTAAAATCCCTTTTTGATATCTAAAATCAACAGGTTTTACCTTTCACTAAAACTCCCTTTGATAACGCTTTAATTGCTACAGTGCTGGAATGCACAGGCGTCATATACCAAATCCTTTAACATTTACTCAACAGGATGTCAAGCACCCTGACCTCGACTGGAGCGCTTAGATCTAAAATGTGTTAGTCAGAACATGTTAAAATTGCAGTGTAGACAGACAGAGCATTTAGTATTTCACAGAACACTACGAAGGTCGGACTACAGCCTTCACAGTATCACACCATGGGAGTGCAATGGTACATCCTCACCATCACCATCACAGAACTGAACAAAAACACGACTTCTTAAGTTTTACTGAAAAAAGAACTCGGGCGGGGGGAGCTATTTCTATCCCTCTGTAATCACACAAGTTTGGCCAAAGATTCTAAACAATCTGCATAACATCATTAACTGATCTTGGTTCTGTTCACACCCACAGTTGTATTACCACAATAACTTCACCAGAATCTGTATTCATCATTATATCTCCAAACCCACCATGCAATTTGTCATGGACCTACTCTCTTATGGAAAAGAGGGAGGGGAGCAACAATGTCCCCTCCCCCCCCAGCAACACTGCGTCACAAATAAACCCATCCATCATTGTTGGAAGATCTCAAAAGTATTTTGTTAGGTTTCTTCAGAAATGCACCATGGCTGCGGCCACACACACTAAATGCATAATAAATAAAATAAAATAAAATAAAAACATGCCAGTTCCAGTTGGAAAGTGCACTGAAAGTGGATTATTTAGCGTGTGTGGCTGCAGCCCATGATTCTCCTGCTGAGCTCTCTCTCACGGAGGGCATACTATCGCCACACAGCAATGGATTAGGACTGCATTTTACCACTAGAATGTCATTACTCTGAAGCCGCCCTGAGCCTGTTTGGGTGGGGAGGGCGGGGTATAAATTAAACAAAAAAAATAAAGTGAAACTAGAATTAGGTGCCTCATGAAGAATAGGGGTAGGGAAAATTAAAATACACCCATCACCACAATATACAATTCAGGCTCGAGCCAGGTGAGATGAGTAGGTTCCTGCTCACCTAGGTCCAAACCTCAGCAGTTCAAAGCTACAGACAATTATGATATAGTAATATTGACACCCAGGACAAGGTAAGAAGTGTATACTAGCCATCTAGTCTCGGACATAAGTAATATCAGACTAATGCTCCATGGGCAGGAAAAGCTCCCCAACTGCTTATCCTTCTCATTCTTCAAAGGCCTCCAACCTGTTTGCTCTGATGGTTTTATGCCTTCTTCATGGGTAAATATATTCAAGTCAATCATATCAGATGGCCTAAATGTGGGACATGTAGAATGAAGAAATCCCACAATGTTTGCACTCTTTTGCTTACATTATTTAAATTCTGCTAACAAAAAAAATGCTAACAATATTTCATTCACTTAAACTGAAACATTTTCCAATTCAAATTTTCCCTGAAAATCCATATCACTGCTAGTAGCATGAGACACATAAAAGAAGAAAGATCACTGGCCATCCTCTTAAGATTTCATTCTTAATAGTCTTCTGCCAATAGACAGAAAGGCAAAGCTGATGAGATCATAACCCAAACCGTCCCATCTAGTCAACATGATAAACTTTAAAATATATAATCCACCCCTTATGGCAACAACAGAGACAATTTTTAAAATACTCTGCTGTGTAACCAGCTATCCATATGTTTTAATTCTTTCCTATCCACTTCTCAAGGAAGTGAGCAACATAAAATCAGTACAAAAGAAAAACCCCTCTTAGTTTGCAGGGTTAAATTTTTATCCTCACAGGTTTCTCTCCCCATCTCCTTTCCTATTCTACAGTGACTACCCTTTCACATTCCATCAGTCCACACTGAATATTTTTTCCGACATTACATTTCAAAGAAGCAAACACTTTAAACACCATACTATCTTTTAAAGGTAGGGCATAAAAATGCAGCAATACATAATGGCCATGATCCAGCTTAAGTTAAACACTCTGAAGGTACTGATGACAATGGGAGAAATATACGCATGCAGCCTTTTTTGCTGACACATAACCCTGCTCTGCAAGAGATTGGTTGCTTGCAGAGTTGCTGAAAGGACGAGAGTCAAATTTAGAGAAAATTGACTTCCTGCCTGTAAGCAGTAAAGACAAGATTATTCAAAAAGTCGTCATGTTTGCACTGCCTTTGGCCAAAGCTCAACAAATGTATATGGATTCCTCATGTCCTTGACTTTATAATAGACAATTTTTAGTATATGGGCCAGTCTGGGTACTTTAGAAACATGTTCTTGCTTACTGCTGTTTCTGATATGTCTCTTATTTAGTCCTGGGGGTTGGTTGCATGATTCAGATGTATGTGAACACCAAAGCTGATCTGCACTTTAAAAAAAAACCTGATTGGATGTGTAATTTTTACAGTAGTTGTGACCAGGACAAATAAAATTTTGAGCATGTTAGAACTTTTTCATCAAAATCCATGGGATTCCAAAGTCCTTCGTTTTCGCTGGATCACACCCAGTATTTGCATATAATACACATTAATGAGGCAGAGGCAGAAACCCAAACTGGATAAGGGACAGCACTGCAAAATATAACTTGGCATGCTTTTTTTTATACTAGAGCAGGAAAGAAAGATCATTGCTGTGTACTGAACAGAGGAAAAACATTTTGCAAACGCGCTCTAGTTAAAAGGAAGCAAAGCGAACTGACCTACTTCACCACTTGCACGTTAACTTTAAAGCTTAATCACACTTCATTCACATTCATATAAAACCCAAATCCAACCTTCTGCAGGAAGCCTCCCTTTCCCCTCACGTCGCAAGAAACCTGCAAGGAGGTTATTAATATAACACAATGGGGAAAAAGCAGTTCAATGAAGCAGTGTCACGACACTTAGAATATGGTGGAAACATCTTCCAAGAAACCTACTATCAAATGGTCTTTGATGTTTACTGTACACTTGTAGCTCCATTGCAACACTTAGCAAGCTTCTCTCAAGATGTGCAACTGTAAGGGGGGGGGGCAGCATGCCTTTGCCTTGAAATAAAACCGGGGGGGGGGACATCAGTTCTATCTATTCTTTCATCAGAAACTAAACAGCAGTTACTAGCAGGACTCAAAGAGAAATCTACAAGTATTGCTAGAATTTAGGCTGAACGTTCATTGAAACTCATTTTCATTCATTCATTAATTGCAGCTTTATCCAAGGAGCTACATGCAAGGAGCTCAGGGTGACAGGAATGAGTGGGATAATGCCATTTTTATTCCTAACATCCCTTTGAGATGGATTAGGGTAAGAGAAAATGTCTAGCCCAAGACCACCCTGATGAACTTCATGGCCTAGCCAGCACTTGAACCCAGACCTCTCCAACAATTATACCACACTAGCTCTCAAATTCATCCATGGTAGAAGAATAACAGGAAATTAGCAAGTAGTTTCCCTGACAGATCCAAATCCTGTACTACGTGGAGACCTGGCAATATGGTGAAACAAACAGAAAGTTGTTGAGCAAACTGTTTTAGAAAAAACAAGAAACCAAGCATCCAAGTACCTGAATCTAATAAACGAGGCCACCTGGTGTATAAACATACAACTGAAAGGAGTAACCAGAAGATTTACAATCTGAAGATGAAGATTTTACTTCTCCATGGTGAATTCACTGTTCATAAAACAGAAAGAGAGCACTTCAGTGGAAACCGTTGGTAGACCTCTGGGGAGTAACAGGCCACATTAATTTATATGGCATTCTGCCCTATTTCTCTTGTAGAGGCCCACAGGAAGAGTCTGTTACCCTGAGTTTTTAGTTGAGTTCCAAATCAAACAAAACATTTAAGCCCATTTATTGAGCACTGTACTAATTCCCCCCTTCACATGCCTTTTTTTTGAAATCTGCAAAAGAACTCCCCCCCCAATTAAAAATGTTGTAAACATTCTTTGTGTATCTTTAAAGCCTATCACATATAACTATGGTAAAACAGCAAAAAAAACCCTAAAATCCAATAAATAAATGGACAGCCTATGTAAAGAACGGTTACAATATCCACTAGAAAGCACACAGATCCGAGCACCACACAAATGCTTCATTAATATTTAGCATGATCTTTTGTACAATTCATTTCTACTTTGAGGTGCTCTCATCATTCTGAATTTAACACAACACTGAATTTTCATAAGTGTCAAGTCTTGATGGAAACAACTGAGTTTAAGAGGTAATTTTTAAAAAAACCATATTACTTGATTTTCATGTTTGTTTGGTGCTATTGATAACGCAAGCATGCTGCCAGCTTCCGTGCCACTTCTGCTGCTTCCTTCTAACCAGCCAACCAGGGATCACAGAATGAGCACTGCCATGTGCTATGACATCAGGTGGAACATGACAATAACACAGTGCCACATTTTGACATAATAATCCCATTGAAAGGAAAGAAAGGCTTCCTCATTTCCCTGGCTTTTGAAGGGAGGAAGGACAGAGAGAAAGCACCCCCCCCCCCATTGCATAAGCAACAAGGTAATGTGCCTTGTCTTGTTGCACTGGACTGGTTTTATTTGCAGAGGGTTAGAGCCGTGTTAGTCTGTTGTACCAAAATAAAGCAGAACCCCAGTGGCACCTTGAAGACTAACAACATTTATTTCAACATGTGCTTCTGGGAGGTAGAGCTCATGTGTTCAAACGTGTGAACAGGATATTCTGGGAATATCCATATAACAATTCCCAGAGTGATTTCCCGTCCATACCATCCGAAGATGTGAGCTTTGACCAGGGCTTTTTTTGTAGAAAAAGCCCAGCAGGAACTCATTAGCATAATAGGCCATGCCCAACAGCAGAAACTCATTTGCATATTAGACCACACCCTGATAGCACAGCTCATTAGCATGTTAAGCCACACCGCATGCCTTTCCTTGTCTTCCCTGGGTACCCCACAGCGGGGAGCCCGATCCTTCCAGGGGCTCCCTGGCCTGCCTGCCTCGGAGTCACGGGGGGGGGGAGTCGCTCTCCAGGCCTTCCCTCTGTAGCCATGCACACAGAGGTTTTGGCTGTAGTGGGCGTGGCCAACTCTGAAGCCAGCCGGAACTCCATTCCTGTGCGTTCCTGCCCAAAAATAGCCCTGGCTTTGACTCACAAAACCTCATGTTGAAATGTTAGTCTTTAAGGTGCCACTAGACTTCGGTTTTATTTTGGTAGTTTTTATTACCTGCTAAATCTTCACGGCATGCATTTCAGCCTAACCCAGCTAGAGTGGATATGGATACACATTCTGCCTCAGTTAGTCAACTACAACAAGTAGCTGAGGGAAGGGAGAGACTGTTGAAGGGACGCATGCTAAAAACTGAATGAATTTCTCTCCCTTTTTCTTTCAGCAGCCATAACAAAACCGCTAAACATGAGAAGTAAAGTATTAGAATTATTCCTGTCATAAGCTAAACACACCCCACAATATCCCATTATCTATGCAATGGATTATTATTTATGAGACTAAATAATCCAGCCATGGTTTATAGATGTAACACCCTTCAGGCATCACCACAAAGCCCCATGTACTCCCCCCACCCCACCCTGGTCAACTTTGCATCTAGCTATTTAAATTAATTGGAAGAAAGACCTTATTAAATTAAAAAAGCCACAGAATCAGATGATTCGAACGCGGTAGAAACCACGTCATTTCAGCAAGACATCCGAGAAGACCAAAAAGCACGAATTGTGTTAGCAAAGGCCAACTGTCAAAAAATTGGCTAAACGTCCTTCCGTTTCAGACAATAGCTTATAAAGAAATTAAGGAGTCAGTTAAACTAATTCACTTTGGAGAAGCTTGCCATCGTAAGGATGACAGAATTCCAGTAGCTCAATAGCCAGACACAGAGACTGTCAATGGTCCTTCCAGCAATTAATTATCTCACAGCTGGGTTATACACAGGTGGAAACAGGATCTTACCTATGCCTCCCTCTGAAACCCAGTTGTGCTGCCTTGTCATAAGCCTCATAAAGCAGCTGAAAATGTATCGGGAGAAAAAGGCTTCCAAATACTTCATTAATAGTGTTGCTATTAGTAGCTAGAGTTCTCCAGGGATTACAACCAATCTCCAGGCCATATAGATCAGTTCCCTTGGAGAAAATGGCCACTTTGGAAGGTAGACTGTATGGCATTATACCCCACTGAAGTCCCTTCCTTCCACAAACTCTGCCCTCCTCAGGCTCCACCCCCAAAACCTCCAGGTATTTCCCAACCTGGATCTGGCAAGATGTTAGTCTGTCTGTAGCCGTAGAAGAAGTGACCAGTGTCTCACAAAAGCTCACACCCTGCCACATATTTTGTTTGTCTTTAAGGAGCTGCGGTGGCTCAAGTGGTTAAGACGCTGAACTGCAGGCTGTGGAAGGTCCGTAGTTCAGCAGTTCGAGACCCGGGTGCCGCATGACGGAGTGAGCTCCCGTCTCTAGTTCCAGCTCCTGCCAACCTAGCAGTTCGAAAGCAAGAAATTGCAAGTAAATAGGTACCACTTCGGTGGGAAGGTAACAGCATTCCGTGCGCCTCGGCGTCTAGTCATGCCGGCCACATGACCACGGAAACGTCTCCGGACAGTGCTGGCTCTTTGGCTTTGAAACGGAGATGAGCACCGCAACCCTAGAGTCGGATTCGACTAGCTTTCAAGCAAGGGAACCTTTACCTTTTACCTAAGGTGCTACTAGACTCTGGCTCTTTTCTACTATTTATTAATGTCATGCTTTGGCATAACATCTAATAATTTACAACTTGAGCTTGAACAAATCATACTTGTTATCTAGCTCAAAGTTGAACTGGTACTCTGCTTTGCATTTTTCACATACAAGAATTTATCTGCTTACATCAGCCAAAAGATCATGAAGAATTTGTTATATGGGATCCAAAGCAAAGCCTGACAGATACATGCCAACCATGGCTTGGATCCAACAGATTGTTTCCATATGTGAAAGGATTTCCACCCACGGAGCACAACTTCCATACCTCTCCCCTCTGCAGCCCAAAAGAACCCCTGAAATGGTGTTCCAGTTCAGGGGTCCCTAGAAACACTCTAGTGAATCAAAGCCAAAGTCATTATGGTTCTATGGAGAAAATGTTAGACATGAGCCTAAACTAATATAAGTGGTTTGCTCTGCTCTGCTCTGCTCTGCCCAGCAGTTCTGATTACTTTTACCATGAAGTCACAAACTGTAAAGTATTACTTGGGCAAATTCACAGAATGATGCAGGAACTGATCATAAGTGTGGTTTTCTTATAAAAGGAACAACTCTTCTGTGGTCAAACAAGAAGAAGAAAAAAACTCAGTTCCTATAAAATATAAAATGCTAGATTCCCAGAAGCAAGGAAACTGATTTGAATCCAATTATGATTTTTTAAATATAAGGGAAAGCATGGCAAAAGTGGATATAGTATTCAAGCCTGCTTCCCAAACTTTTTTAGGTGCAATTGAGAAAAAGGTTAAGTATGTACAATTTTGGTGCAATTCATTTCAATACAGCGACTTGCTCCACATATGCTTTCACAAGATCCTTTTATTGAAATTAGCCGGGAAGCTCTTGCAGGCCAGAGAAATCCATGCATGAGTCAAAGTTCCAGATCCATAAAGCAAATCACAGGATCAGGACATTGTTGTGTATAGGATCAAATTCTTTGATTGGGCTACAATGCAAATATTACAATAATAACTTGAAACTACGCTCCTGATTACACCATCTAATAGGAAGTATATCCCTCCCCTCCCAGGTAAGACAGAATGCCAAGTCCAGATCAAATTTGCATTGCATAAAATGTAAGCTGCTTACATAGAACTAGAATTATCTGACGCGATCTACCAATATGCAGCGGATTTTACATTCTTTGGGGGATTGTAGGTGTGTTTTTCAAAAGGCCATTCATGAAATTATATTAGAGGTGCCTGGCTTCTATTAATGTTACGTCCTTTGACACCCCGCCAGTGAAAGATAAAAGATGGCATTAACTTTTCACAGTGGAGTGAAATGAACATGTTAAAAGAAATGAGCAAATACTAAATAGATGTGCAGTGCAAGGTGACCCAGTCGACTTTAACAGAGTACCAAAATATAATCAAATAAAACCTATGATCTTTAGGCTGGAAAAATGGCGAGCCAGGAAGGCAAACACAATTTTTAAATCTGCAAAGACCAACTGAAATAAATCATGCATAAATTGTAACATGCAGCTGAGTCCGCTACAACTACTTGATCCTTGCAAGGGCATCAATATTGAAAGGGTGAGCTTGAGTCAGGGTGAGCTCAGCTTTCCCTGGAACTTCATCCTCCAGCTACCGCTTGCTGCAGACAACACAACACAGAGATACATCAATGAAGACAACTTCTTACATACCAAAAGGGAAATAATATTCCATTCCCCACCACCATCACCTGCTCAGTAAGCCTAACAGGTGTTCCAAATGAACTACACACACCCCATACTGTTAAAAACTGCTTTTTCTGTTGTTTATGCTTATAACCTATGCCAATAAAGGTACTGACTGAATGTTGAAAATGGAAAGGGATTTCCTTCTACCCCAAAAGACCCTTTGCAAGTTCATCTGTTGTGTGGGGGAAAATGTGGAGAAGTAAACAAATAACCATGGCACCATTAGGCCTGGTACTCACAATTTAGGCAGTGCTTCAGGAATGGCTGACTTTCCCATAGTTTCTAAGCACAGGAGCAATACCAGCTTTGCACAACAGTATACCATGTACAATCATCAGTGTTGTTTCATACTACTTTCAAAACTTGCCATTGGTAACTCTAGACTGGATCCCGCCAAAAAAGATCCGTTTTTGCCGATTTCCCCTCTCCTGTGACAGCGCTCCAAATCCCTCTCGTGCTGCCACATCCCATGGGAGTGGCGTTTCAGGCTTCCACAGGAAGGAAAAGAAGTCAGGCTTCCATACATGGAAATTTTGGACAGCATCCAACCTTCAGCGAGCAATAGCGGTGGACCATGCTGCAGCTACTCTCAACATTATGGTCATACCTTTCATGCCCAAACTCTGAGAGGCTAAAAGTTGCCCCATTTCCCTTGAATTACCTGTGCAGTTTTTTCAACTGGGACTCATACCTCCCAACAAAATCCACTGTACCCATTTTAATAATCTGCCAGCAGGTATCGTCTAAAGAAACAACGGTTTCAGCAGCCATTGGGAGTTTTCTAGTGTGTTAGATCCTTTTCTTCTGTGCTGTTGCAAGCAGGCTATAAGAAGATACTGTTGGGCCCTGGACAAAGTATAAAACTAATGGCCCCCTTGCTTACATTTTCTTTAGCCAGAAGCAACTGGAAACACTGCTTATGTTGAAAACAAAATCATCTCTTCCTTTCAGCTACAAATTCACTTCAACGTTACGGTAAATGCAATAGAATGATGGCACCAAAGAGAACCAGGGAGGGAGGCGGCGGGGGGGGGGGGGGGTCAACCAGTAACCATGTTTACTTAGTTTCCCACAGTTGCCAAACCCAGTTCTGAAATAATTCTGATGCAACTTTCAGCAGCTAGTACCAAAAAAGTGATTATTTACTTTGATTACTTAAAATTTACAAGAGGTGTAGAAACTGGATAGCCAGCCCCAAAGATTATGTATACATCAGTCTCAGTTTGGGCAGGGAAAGCCCCCCCCCCTCTGCAGGAAGGGCTTGACAAAAGGGGAAGAGCTCTCTCCTGAGCCACTGCCATGTTTATGCTAACCAAGTGGTTAGTATGGTAGGCAATCTCTATCCCCGTTGCTTATCTGTGCATGTATTTACTTAGGTGTTCATACACCATACTTCTTCCCAAGGGGGACTTAAAGCAGCTCATGACAGCATCCTCCCCACCCACCATTTTATCTGCACAGCTATCACCAAGGGAGAGTGACTGGCCCAACAGAACACCCAGTGAGCCTACCTGGGAGATCTGGGCCTCCCAAATCCTGGTTTGATACTCTAACCACCATGCTGGCTCTCAGTAGCTGTAGCGGCCTTTTCTATTAAGCCAACTGTCAATTCATTCAGGTGCAAGTATCCCCCAACCCAAGAGGTAAGCAGGGCTCCGTTGGGTTGGCCAGACATGGAGAGATGGCAATGCCTCCAACACCAGCAATGTCTCTTTTCTACTGAGGCGCAGCCTCCTGTCAGAGCCAAGGTAATGAGAGTGTGCCAGCAGCCGGTGGCTACAGCGCTACTACAGGCCTTGGCCTGTGCACCTAGCTACTGAACATGAACATGTGAAGCTGTGTTCAGTCCATCAAAGTATTGTCTACCCAGACTGGCAGTGGCTCTTCAGGATCTCAGGTGGAGGTCTTTTACATCACCTAATAGTATAACTGGAGATGGGGATTGAACCTCTGCGTGCCAAGCAGATACTCTACGACTGAGCTGCAGCCTCTCCTGTATGTGCTAGCAAGGTGACACAGGCCCTTTTAATTCCAACTTACCCCCTACATCCCATGGGGTAATGAGCAAACAGCTGCAGCAGTAGCTTGGCAACACTTGCTGTCTACCTCATCCTTATGGGTTCAAGCCTCCATGCGAGGTTCTGCTGGAACTACAACTGACCTCCAGATTACAGAGGTCAATTCCCCTTGAGGCAATGGCTATTTTGGGAGGGCAGACTGCATGGCAACACATCCCTGCTGAGCTCCCTTCCTTTCCTAAACTCTGCCCTTCCCCAGGCATTGACCCTACATCTCCAGGAATCTCTCAGGCTAGAGTCGACCTTGCTGTGGCTATGCACAATGCTACCCACTCTCAGTTCATGTCACAATTTGCCTTCTAGTTACTGAGCCTTTCAAAAACATGGTGGGTTGGATCCAGTGAAATATAGGCAACGCTCTACTTGTGGAACAGATATTTCCCACCATCCTGTCTTTCGCTCTTAAGAGTCAGCCTGGGATACAGCCTGGGAAGGGCAGATGCAGCTGAAGTGGGAGGGCAAGAGAAAATTGCTGGTACCTCCTTCTGCATGTAGAAGTGCCCCAAATTGTGTAACAGCATCTCCGGACACAACCCTTCGATCCCCATACAAGTAGTAAAAAAAGCTAAATTAAGACATAAATAGTAGTCTGTCGCAGAGGTCATTTTGGGGGGAATCGCGGGGGATCACAGTTCCCCCGGGTGAGGTACGGGGGCGGGGCACATGACAAAGCCCCGCCCCCTGCTTCCAGCCGCCCCGCTTCCGGCCCTCATTCAGCCAGGAGGAGGCAGGAGAAGAGGGAGGGTAAGTTGCTTCCTCCCTGCCTCTCCCCACCCCTGCCTGCCTGGGGCCAGGGAGGGCCTTCGTGGGGCTTCCTTGCACAAGCTGCAAGGCCGGCGGCGGCAGCTGGGACCGTTGGGGGCGGGGTGTGTGGCCTTATGACACACTTCCGGTGATGTCAGGGGGTGTGGCATATGCTAATGAGTTCCCCTAGCTCTTTTTCTATGAAACGACCCCTGGTCTGTCGTCACTCCAATCCTAAACTATAACTCCCACCTAGCCTGTAGCTACAGTGGGGCTACTGGGGGCTCTGCCCCCCTAAAGGGATAGTACCATAAGATTTTCTTCAAAAAATGATTTTAAAATAATGTTAAAAAACATTTTTAAAAGGTGCGCGCTTTCTGGATTGTGTGAATGGAGATGGGGAAGGGAGGCTGGGAGAATAGAGGGAAGGACAGTTATTCACAGAAAATCTTTTTATTTTATTTGCAAAATAATGGCAGCCCCACCAGGAAAAAAAAATGCGACCCACAAGGCACAAAATCCTGACTACCACACATCCAGAACTGGGCCAACTGGACCACCAATTGCCTTCACAGTTTCAGTGGTCTTTCTGCCAGAATAACCATTATCACACTGGGGGTGCGTTCAGATGGGACATTTATGCCGGTATAGATGCCGGTTGGAATCGGTGTACTTACGGGCGATCACACGGCGAACATCTGCCTTCTGTCCCGAACCGTTGCAGATAGCCTTTAAACCGTTGTAGTCTGCTACTAGGTCCCCAAGTGGTGGTATCCTGAGGGCTCCAGTTCCAACCGCAGTATCCCCCGTCTGATCGTTCTCCGCCGGTGTCTAGCCACTTCCGCTAGGAAGCCCAAGGCTTCCGCTTTTCCTCTGCCATTTTTTTTAGCATAGGCAATGTGTGCTTGGGCGAAGCTTCGCCCCGGCGTTAATAAAACAAAAGTTTAAAGGATGCCTAGTTTTACCCAGGATCAGACCAATGGCACAGGAATGGGAAAGAGAAAAGGGAACGAAAAGGCAGTGTGTGGCTTGTCACTTCCTGGATCGTTTTCTCAGCAAGCCCTCCTCCTTTGCCCCCACCCCGGCACCCGAGGCAGGGCCCGACAGTGGGTGCAGTTCCTCCTGCAAGGGCTACTGCCTGGGTGGCTTAGAGCTCACCTCTGCAGTATAAACGTCTTCGGGGCAAGACGAGGGAAAGGTGGCAGCTTTTGCAAGCCGGCGTGGTGGTGAGGGGGAGGACGGCTTGGGGAAAGGGCTTCTGTGTGGCTTTGGCTAGAAAGCGGCCTTGGCAGTTGTCTCTCCCCGGAGAGAGAGAGAGAGATGCACAGCAATTATGTAGGCAGCGCTGCTGTCCAGAAATGCAATGGGGCCGCTTTGCAA
Organism: Gekko japonicus; assembly: GCF_001447785.1. NCBI lineage: Eukaryota > Metazoa > Chordata > Lepidosauria > Squamata > Gekkonidae > Gekko > Gekko japonicus. The sequence goes on from NW_015171542.1 coordinate 353,171, forward strand.
GTGACTCCTGAACGCCTCGGGGATTCAAGGGCAGCTGCCGCCTTTGGGGAACTTTAGTGGAAGTGAATCTGACGCTGCAGGCGGACGAGTGGGGAGAGGGAGAGAGAAGGGTGCCCTTTAAAAAATGAACCAACCCCTGCTTTGCAGAAATCCTGCTTTGCAAGAGTCCCGGGTGCACGTTGGAGAAAGTTGACCAGGGAAGGGGAGGCGCAGTTCTCTTCTTTGTAAGAGAAGCTGCAGATCTCCCTCCTCGTCAGAGGAAACTGGGAATGCATGAGAGAACTCCTTTTGCAACGAGCCTCCCCTCTCTTTTGTTTTGAGGAGGGATGTGAAAACCGCGAAGTTCTGCGGAATCTTTGGCCTTTGCGCGTCCCATTTTCCACTGCCTGATTCTTAGCGTGGGAGTTCCACGCCTCCCGATGCCGCTTGCTCCATGCGGCACGCAGGGCAAACTGACAGCTGGAATTCTTGAGATGTGCACGCACACAACACAAAACAACACAACACGTCCTTCAGTGCTCTCCAAATTGCTCCTGGGCCAGTGTGCAGAAGCTGCAGTCCTCTGCATGCTCGGGAGCAAATCCTTGCCGCCCTTACTTATGAGTAGAGGGCTGAGGATCGGGTCAAAGTGTTCTGTGAGCGGCTTTAGACGAGTCCGGGACCTCACGGAGGCCAGTTTCAGGGTAAAAATTTTAAAGGGACATCTTCGCTTCAGTGCACGCTTTTTGGGACGGAGTGTTCTGCACCTGTGCGAAGATCTCAACTCTGTGGATGGCTGCCTATGCGCATGTGCAAAATGTAAAAAAAAAAATTTAAACCCGCCAACGCGCACTGCTGCATGTTGGGAGTGTGAACGGGCATATGGCGATGAGCTGCGCTGTGAGGGAGGTGAGTGTGATCGCGTTTCTTCCGGATCAAATTGCACCGGTTGGAACCGCAGCAGTTTATACTGGTATAAATGCCCCGTCTGAACGCACCCTGGGCATCTTAAACAGCCTTATCTTGTATCACAACTTGGCTCTAACTAACAGCATCTAACTAACAGCATCTTGTAGCCATAATGCACAGACAGGGGCAATCCACTCTCTAAAATAGATGAGAAGGAATAGTCCCAGGCACACCATGCTGTGTTGATGTGATTACAGCTGCAGGGATCATTACCAGGTGTTCATGCACAGCAGCTAAAAAGGTTGGGATGGTATGCAAATAAACCTAAAATCATTTTACACAGCCTCATTTTCAAGATGCCTGCCTCAAGCCAGGAGATCCACATGGCGCACTACTCTGTTATACCCAAGAAGCTGAATCCAGAATGGAGACGTGTTCATAAAGGAATGTCTCTACACACAAATTTCCTTGTTGGATCAAAACTGCCCTCAATTTCCAACACTCATGTAGCTCTCACAGTTGTGAAAAACCAGGAGATAAATACACACATACAGGCAGCCACATTTAACCAGACCACCCTGAGATGCTCATCCAAGCCTCTGAAATTCCATTTCTGCAGTGTCACAATGAACAGACTTAGCATACGACAACTTGAAGGCAAAGCTGTTAAGTGTGAAAGGTATAAAAGTAAAAGCGTTGGAAAGCCATAGGGTGGCTAAAGAGCTCAGTTGTAGAGAATGAATACATACTATGCTGAAATTGCATCCTAAAGAAATCTAAAGCTTGTGTTAAGGTTTCAAGTACTTCTTAACCTCTTCAACCAGATTCAGGTCTCCAAGAATATAACTTAATAGACTGAGAAAATATATTTGAAAGGAGAAACTGCATCTTTATATAATAGAATGGTAATAAAATGCCATACCAATTATCCCATTATTTTGTTCAAAATAGGTACACTTTCATGCCTTACTTTTATGTTTCTCTTTGCCCCATGCTAAAGCACCGATATAATTATGCCCTAGAAGGTTGAATAAGGTCTCTGCAAAATCGGCTCCAAGTGATTATTTGACTCTCTTTTTATTTGGAGAATTTAGCTAATATTGTTTCAGGCTTTTTATCAAAATAAATGCACGACTGACTTTAACAATTTTTGGGGTAATTGTTTAAAAAAAAAACGAGTTTGCTAATAGATGGAAGAGATGGAGGTTAAATACTTTAATTTCCAACTTGCACACGTATGCAATGTGAAGAGTTTCTCATTTTGAATAGTTTAAACACAGGCACAGGACTGAACTGGCAAAGTATTGTCCCCCAAAGTATCATGGTAGTGTATATTCCTTATTAAATGCAACAGCTGATTAATAAGGATATTACTATATCCAATAGTAAACTGGCCGGCCCCTATGAGATTGAGAAAAGCCACGAAACAGGGCCACTATAGCCAAGACAGGTACTTACTCGAGGGGAAAAAATGACTTGTAAATTAAACAAGAACAAAAAAAAATAGAAGAAAAAAATTAGCTTGACGAGGATCTGAAAATGCTCCAGAAAAGATGGGAGTGGCTGAGTAAGGAAAGGAGCTATGACTCAGTGGCAGAGCATCTGCTTGGCATGCAAAAGGTCCCAGGTTCAATCCCCAGCAACTGTAGTTTTTAAAAAGGGTTGGTTATGAGGCGAAAGACCTCCACCTGTGATACTGGAAAGACCCTGCCACTCAGAGAAGACAACAGTGATCTTGATGGATCTGATTCAGTATAAGGGAGCTCTGTAAGAGCTTTGGGGGGGGGGATACCCTGTAAGGAATAGCTTGTATGCTTTGCTTGCCTTTAGAAGTTATGAATGCAAGCTGCTGGACTTCCTGCTACCCCACACTTTTTTGGGAATATACAAACCAGATTTGATCAATCGAACATTTACTCATGTGAGTAGCTCCAATACACATTTTTCTCATAAGGTGTACATATTGGTGAAGGCCTGTGCAATAACCTTTTCCTTGATCTTTAGGCTTATCTGACATCAAAATCCAGATTCTCTAACTAAAAGGATGAAGCAGCAATCGGCAAGGGACTAGATGAGTCACTGATCATCTATGATCACTATCTGAGATGAGATGCCACCATAGATAATGACTAGATCAGACAGACCTAATCACAAATACCTTTGTTCACAGATTTCAATTAGTATGTGGTTAAAAACAGTTCATTTCTATTTGATAAAAACATAAGACTATTAATTCTTTGGGGAGGGGAAAAACCACAATGGAAATGTATTCTAACTGGAAATCTAGAATACATCTTCATTAACTCCATTCACGAGGCATACAGCTGCCTTCCAAAGTGCTTGTGACAGATGTCAGCTGGCACTGCCAGATGTCTGATTTCTTTTACATACCCAAGCAATCTAACATTCTTTTTTTATTATACAATGATAGGGTAGTTCTCACTTCCACTGCACGTAGTCAGTACATTCAGTCATATTTACATGCCATTAAGCCGACTCCAGACAAACTATACTACAAGAGCATGAAACCCAAAATGAATGAGAGGGCCGAATTCTATTCCTTACAAATACACAGTGGCTGCATCCATAACTTTTCACCAACATTTCACTTCCGCCAACATTTGCTTAATTCTCTAGACTTCTCTTCCTCATTAATGATGCCACTAAATGTTGCGATGACCCAGTTCATAACAGGAACACATCTAGCTTGTAACTGGGAGCTTTATGAATTAAGCACTATTTCAGACGTTCTCCTGTGGTCAGGAATAGAAATTAAACTTGAGAAAGCACAAGTCGGCAGCAATGCTCCCTCTACGCTGTGGAAACTTGTGAGCAAAAATTCTACTTTGTGAGCTACTGGCATTAAAGTTGTGAGCGAGCAATTTGGCTACTGCATAAATTAGTTTGCTCTAGTCTAGAGCCATCCTTCCTGAGCTAAAACAAAAATCTGTGAGCGGGAGAATAAAAATCTGTCAGCCAGCTCCCACTAACTCAGCTTAGAGGGAATACTGGTCGGCAGAGCTCATTAGTGTATTCCAGGTACAAGGAATCCCAGGCCATGTAATTTACTGGGCACCCCCTTCTGGATGCCTGCCTGTGTCACCTCCTCAATGTGAGGAACAGTGGCCTATTGCAAGGTTGGGAGGAACAAACAAAAGGATTATAATGGCAATCGAGTAGCTTTTCAATAGCAGATCTTCTTTACTACTAATTAAACAGCCTGCCATTTATAGCTTCTTGGGCATAAGCATTACAGTGTGGCATAAGACGGGGGTACAGAGGGTCATAGAGTTGATCCTAAATACCCAATAAGGTCCATAGCCGTATGTGTACTACCTTTGATTAATACATTCAGTATTGAATAAATAATGCCCTGGCCGCCAGACATGTTCAGACATGTTCAAAAGTGAACTACCACACCGACTTATGGTCAAATGGAAACTCCATATCCTGACCAGAAGCAAAGCTTAAATGCAGTCTTGGTTTTGTGAGAAACTAGGGGGCAGGGGATGCACAGGATAGAAAAGGTAAAGTATGGGAAAGGAAAATCTGATTCTCATATCTTTCAAGCACCCAGGGAATATGGAAAATCATATTCCAAGGGAGAGTGGTCCTCCACCCAACAATGACATCTCTGAAACAAGCAAAAGAGCAAGCAAGCACAGGGCAGGTTTTTGTATCTATCAAGATAACTGTTTTATCCCTCCCTTTTTAAAAGGAGCACAGGATATCCCTGCAACAACTGTGATACAATGAGAAAGGGTGAACTGGCCCAATGTCACCAATGAGGTTCATACGTTAAACACAGGTGTGGTGTTCATGCAGCACTCTAACTACTATACCACACTTGGCACTCACTGTGGATTTCCCATGGCACTGCTACCACTGGGGATGGGGGAGGCATTGCCAATGCCACTTCCAGCTAAAACCCAGAAGTGACATCACCCAGTCTAGGACTCTAGATTGGTGAAATCCTAGAGCATTGGTGATGTCACTTCAATTCCCTGACAACTAAAGTCTCCCAGGGGGTCCAGCATGTGCCTGGCAAACCTAGTAACTTGCTATCTCCCGTTCCAGATCTATTACAGTTCCACAAGGCCTGTAAAATTTAGTTATTCTGCCAGGCTTTTGGTTGAGGCAGTGGACGTCCAATTATACTGGCCTCTCCTGCTTAGGTAGCCTTTTGAGTCCAATGGCCACGATCCTACCACTCTGAGAACTCGGACTATTCATGCCTCTATCTACTTTGGACACCATAAGTTTTGCAAATGCCATCTTGTGATTGAGGTGGAACTTGGAATAGTTGTCTCTAGGGTTTTTAAACTGTTTTATTCCTTGTTCAGTATATTGTATGTTGTAACCCACCTTGAGCCCGCTTGTGGGGAGGGGGGGATTTAAAAAAAAAATCTAATAAATAAATAAGGTGAGAATAAATATTCAAACCTAAGGCGATTATGCATATGGATTAAATGTATGTAATTGAGTATTATTCTGAAATGATTTCATACAAATAACGGATTTAATTTTAAAAATAGTAAGAGTAAGGGGAAAGCACTGGGGCTAAGAGCCAGTTTGGTGTAGTGGTTAGGAGTGCGGACCCTAATCTGGGAGTACCAGGTTTGAGTCCCCACTCCTCCACATGTAGCTGCTGGTGTGACCTTGGTTCAGTCATGGCTCTCTCAGAGCTGTTCTGTCAAGAGCAGTTCTTGACAGAGCGCTCTCAGCCCCAACTACCTCACAGGGTGTCTGTTCTGGGGAGGGGAAGGTAAACGGGATTGTAAACTGTTCAGAGACTCCTTCAGATAGTGAAGGGCGGAGTATAAATCCAATTTCTTCTTCTTCTACTGCCATGGGAATAATATTAAGGCACGATTCATTTGCCTCTGGAACTTATGGCAGACCTGCATAAGTTAATATACTAAGTGAAATGCAGCCCTCTCCAGGTTAATGAATCTGGGGTTTTGCTGCCTGCCCAAGACACACAAACACACACAAAAGAAGACTGCAGATGTCAAACACACCTGCTATGATTACAAGATGGGGATCACAAATCGAATATGCCTGTATTAAGGCATACCAGTTTGTTTCTGCTGCCTATTCCAGAAAGGAAGGGAGGGGGAAGGCTTCTCAGCCACATGGACCAGGTGGTCCAACTCTAGACTGAAGTAAAATAGATCCACCTACCAAAATGGTACCTGGCCAGACAATCCTCAGAGGGAATGTAGTCATGCCACCTGCTTAACTGGATACAAAACCATTCTCCTTCAAAACTTGGTTTTCATAAAATACACAATGGTGAGAGAGTAAGAGCTCAAGAGCTTAATTGGAAATGCTTTTCATTCCAGTTTTTATTAAAGATTACACAGAGTTTTCTGAAAAACTGGTAGTCCTATTTAAGGATAACAAAATCATTTCATTGTTAAGGACCTCAGAAATTACAACCCTGTATGATAAACTGGCTTTGCCTCTGTTTTATACTAATACTTAATACATATAAACTGTTCTAAATGTAATGCTCTTGTAAGGAAGGTTAAATACTACAAAACTTTCCTACAGCGAAAGCCTGTAACACTTAATGCATCAGATTTTCTGGGGGGTGATTGTTCAGAAGGTATTACATCTTAATGGATTCCTTTTTAAAGAACTAGATTGTGATTAATTGCAGTGCATGATTATATACATGAAAAGGATTGGTTTGAACCTTTGCCCTAAGCATACACAAGGGTAAAAGGTAAGTTATAAAAAGAAGAGAGATGATGATTGAATAGTTTTACTAAAATAAAAATTTGTCACATCTTAGAAGATACAAACAGTTCTGTTTGTGTATTCATTTAACACCTTCATCATGCTTAACGGCAAAATTGCAAGTCATGTGCCAATCTAACAGGTGTTTGAAGCAGCGAGGGGGGGGCATTCATTTTAATATTAATCCTCAAAAATATTTGTGTCTGCTAGATTCGGCTGAAAAGGCCAACAAAGAATAATAGCTAGAGCACTGGATTTGGGCCCAACAACCCTCAGTGCAAATACTTGCTTGGCTATCAAATCTCACTAGGTGGCTTGGCATAAACCACCATCTTCCTTCCAATATGCCTCATGAGATTATTGCACAGATGAAAATAGAACAATCACATGCACATGCTCTCGAAAGGAGGCCAGGGTGGTGAGGGCATACATACGATGATGATGCATTATTTGGTATGTATTTTTAATGACAACCCCCCCAAAAAAAATATACTGCAGACTTTACTTTCATTTGAATAGGTTTATATGATGGTGCTTAAAATCTGGACTTCCTTGTTCAGAACATTTATTGGACTACTATAAATAGGCATACTTGCACAGTTCGACCTTTGCGACATGTTGTGCCAGTATTTGGCATGAACTGCTGATAAAGTAAAATACAACTATTTAAGCTGTATTTTAAGACTTACTCAACTTTTCCAAGAAACCATGATCAAATCAGTTTATAATATATAACAAAGGTGAGTTTAGCTTTTGAAAAAATCATTTGTGATTTCAAAAAATTAACACTGATGCTAAAACTACATGCCCAAATTGTCCTAGATTTTCTTCCCATGAGCATGGTAGGTTTATAGATTTCTGTTCATAGGCAAGGAATCAACAATGTTAGCATGCACTCAATCCTGAATGAAGCCATTTACACATCAACTAAAGATCTTCCATGCACTAAAACTCTGTTATAATCCAGATTTGTTGCTGGATTGAGCATTAGAGAAGTGAGAACTGGTTTTCTCTTCCAAGCCCTTTTAGGTGAGCCATAGGGAATGGAGAAAAATGAGCTGTAGTTTGAACAATTACCTTTTTAAAAGAACAAGGCAATTAAGCCAAGTCTCATTGTTTGGTCTTCCTATTACTCCCACCAAAACAATCCGCCTGACGTCACCCAAATAATTCACCTGACATCATGGTGGAAGAGCCATCCACAAACACCTCACAAATTATTATTTTGATCTAGTTGTTAGGAGAGAATTACAGCAAAACCTGCACTCTCCACAGCTATTAAAGCACTGACCCCAGCAGAGCACTCTTTTTGTGCTGAACTTTTTTATTTCGCCAAGACTATTAATCAGGTGCCGGTTCAACTGATGTGCTTTATATAGTTGACCCTGGCCAGTGCCTTAATTACCAGGTATTAAATGCTAATTAGGATTCTCGGCATTAAAGTTTAATTTCTTTTTAAAAAAAATTAAGGGTAAAATCTAAAAAGTATTGCACTCCTTTGTTGTGCTATAGCAGGGACCAAGGAGGATGCAGCAATTTGCCATTGACAAGCACTAAAGAAGCAGGTCATTTCACAAGTATAGTGCAGACAAAGGTGAACTGGGCAACTGATGAAAATCTGTGGCCAAGGCGAAATAGCAATCTCAGAGCCAAAGAGTAATAAAGTGACTGCAATGAAGCTATGCAGCTTTTAAAGCAAAGTGTCATAAGTAGGAAATGGGTTTTCATGTGGTTTTCTGAGGTAATTAAAAAGTAGAGCCCAACCAACCATTAGGCTAAGCAGACTACAGAGAGGGCCTCTACTGAAGCTATGGGTGGCTTGAATACAGTAGAGGTTGCCCAGAAAATGCTCTAGCTACACAAACAAGGAGTAGAATTAGCAGAAGATAATACATGCCATGTAAAACACACAAAAAATGCTATTTGCAATTAAGCATTCACATTCTTGACTGATACCTATGGTCCAACCTACAGTTTCATGACTGGAACTTCAGATGTATCACTTGGTCCTATAAAGCTGCCAAAGAATGGTGGTCATGTGGCTCAATGCCTCAGCAGGGAGGAAAGGAGCTAACTCTTTCACTTTGTTTAGATTATTAAAATTGGTCTCCCTTGGGCAGCTTTAGCAATGCAGCCCTAAGCAGAGTTACACCCTACTAAAACCATTGAAGTTAATGGGCTTAGATGGGTTGAAACATATAAGTACATTTGCCAGATTAAACAGACTTTTCCTTCCCAAACAAAAAGTCTCTCCCCTCCCCCTTTAAACTCATTGTGTGGCTGGAGAAAACAAAATAATAGTGAAGCGTAGGGTCAGAGAACATGCCGTACCAGAGACAGTAGTTCTGTCACTAGCATCTCCTGTACTGCCTCACATGTTCTTCCACTAATGGGGGCCCCTCCTCCTCAGCTGGTGCCCAGCAGCACTACAGCGCTGCCATACTTTACATGCAATAGCAGTGCCTTTAAAAGAGAAAGGACTTCCGTTCTGCCAAATAGTTTTAAAGGTATAATTTTAAACTAACAGTAAACTCACCAGCCCCATGTGTATGCTGAAAGACACACAACTGGTCCCCACATTGACAAGGTAAGCATCTCTGCCTACTTGAGGGATTCCAAGGTTTGCAGAAAAAATCAACTTTGAAAATTAACCAGAAGGGGGTGGTGGGGAATCCCCCAAAAGGCCTTAAAATGCAAATGATCAGAAGAAATATCATGTTGATAGCAGCTGAATCTTGGTGAAAAGGAAGAAATAAAAATGTAGGGGGGAAGAGGCTCCTGAGAGCATTTGAGGGGTGTGATTGTCTGACTGTCAACTCTACAGTTCCTCACAGGCCCCCAGCTTGTCGCTTACTATACCTGTAGAAAAATTAAATATATCTTAAGTCCTAGTTACAGACACCTCAATAGAGAATTGAAAAAATAAAAACTGGCTAGCTGCCACATACATAGATGTAAACAATCACAGTATTTAGTACACTGCCTGTCTCAGCGGAAAAGCAAATCAAAAACTCCCATTCTGTTTAGGGCTTTGATTAAGTAAGTCTAGCCAGTTTTAAAATGAGATGTGTGGTAACTTAAGTGTGGCAACATCTCCCAGTAAAGTGAGCAGAATTATTCCCAACAGGGAAAAATAAGCCAAACGCAGCAGCCAACATGGCCCAGCCCCCAGTCACATTCATACATTTTTCACAAATTATGTTAATTATGTTAACTAAAATATGCAAATTAGATGTGGCCCACTAAATTCCCCAAGGTGACCCTCCGTACAGAATACCTCCATACCAAATGCAGTAAAAGATGTCAGATAGCTATATATTTTATTTGGTGAAACTGATACAATATTAAGGATAAAAGAACGTTTTAAAATATGTTCTCCTTGCAAACAATTAGGTCTTTGTATCATGTGTGACAAGCTCATTCTAAATAAAGAAGCTCTCATTAAACTGAAAAGGGCTTTCCCATGCAGATAGGTATATCTTTTAGGTATATCTCTGAATCACTTATCTTTTACATAAATCTATCAGAACTTTAATTTGTTTTAAATCCTATTTTAATTCCTTTCTCAATACCTGAAATAGGTATTTTCATATACACTCCAAATTAAACTGAGGAAAGCAGATAACTGACAGTTTCTTATGGTCCATATTTATAGTCAGTGGAAAACAGTAAGTGAAAAGCATGTTGCCACTTAGTGAAGGTTGCAATTCTATGCAAAGTTATCGCAGAGAAATATATAGGGATGAATTAAATTAATCCTGTACAGGATTACAGCAAACCTTTACAATATTCTCTAAAAGGAATACAAATACATATTTGTGGACTGATAGGAAAGCCAGCCCTGAACAGATTGCAGTCCCTGTATTCTAGTAGTTAAAATATAAAAGTAAATATTGGAAAATACTGAAGATGAAAATGTACTAATGTTTAACAGCTTCTCCAGAAATGTATTCAATACATATTCAGATATGAAACCATCCTAACAGCAGTCAAAACTGCAACAACAGTGTAGCTCTCTGCCACAAATGGGAGAGATGTAAGAGAAACAGCAGGCTGGAATATCTGCCAACTGTGTCTGTCATACAAGCAAGGAACGGGAGGGGGAATGCTTGAAATCTCTATACCAGGCTGTTGTAGTATGCAAAAACAAGCACCTAATACCCTAAAAGGTACCACTTCGGTGGGAAGGTAACAGCGTTCCGTGCGCCTTGGTGTTTAGTCATGACGGCCACATGACCACGGAAACGTCTTCGGACAGCGCTGGCTCTTCGGCTTTGAAACGGAGATGAGCACCGCAATCCTAGAGTCGGACTCGACTGGCTTTTGAGCAAGGGAACCTTTACCTTTAATACCCTGATAAGTATCAGGAGATGGTTAAAAAAACCACAACTCTCTGTACCTCCTAAGGGTCACTATTTATAGCATTCAGGCACACCTTCTTCCCTAAATTAGCATGATGCAGATGTTACACCCTGCAAAAATTCTCCATTCTACGCAAACAAGATTCCTGCCCCATAGAGTGAAGCAATTCAGATGTTCCCCTTCCTATGCACACCCTGGTTCCTATAAATGAACTAGTGTGCTGGTCTCAGTCCCGTGTGTCATCATGCTAATCTGTGATGATGCAGAGCAAGGCCAACCCATTGGTGGCTAGCTTAATTCTGCACAACTCCTACATGGATAACCAAATCTCAGAAGCTGTGACAGAGCAAAAACAGGGTGCTTGTGTGCAGTATTGTTCCAGTCCTTTTCACGTCAGGGGAAGTACAAAAGCAATTCAGATTCTAGATGAAATCCCAGGTCTTATTAAAAACTGAAAGGCAGATACAGAAACTGTAGGCTTGAGCCCCATGTCAGACTGTACAGTGTTCTGTGTGTAATGGCAGGCCAATCGCCCTTGTTTTCACATGGTCTACCCTCGGCTCTGTGATCAAAACTGAAAACTTAAGGCAAAAAGTGAGATGGCTCCCATACGGTTTTTAACAGGCTGAGGTCAATCTTGATGTGCAGCGTCGTATTTTATTTCTCTCAGATGAAACATTGTACTTGATACAAAATACTAGCAGCCCAATACACGCAACTGCAGCAACACGGAAAACACTACTACTGCTTACCGCTACAAATGGTCCATCAGTAATTCAGTTCTAACTTACGTAACCTGGTTGCCACACATGGAAATTTAAAATGCCCATTCCTACACAGTGCACTACTTTTAAAAAAATTAAAAGCTTAAATACTCCTAACTACCTTCTCACTAAAATGAACAATAAATTAATCATTTTGTCCTGGGAATGTAAAACTTCGTTCCCATCTGTCTGGGGAGGAAGGGGGAAGGGACTCTTCTTGCTTCCTTGAAGAAAAAGAGCTCAGTTACCATAACTAATGTACATTACCAGTTTTAGAATTCTAATTGAGTTTAATACTGTTTCATGTTGCATCAAAGTACAAAATCAATACCATTTGTCCAGCATACAGGAAAAATGGAATCTATAAACTGCTCTTATTGAGTAATTAAACACCTATTATTGTCACGAGCAATGGGGGGAAAATGAATTTAGGAAGATAAATTTTCACAGGAAAACAGAGCAGTGATTAATACTTCCCCGTGTATTAAATAAAAATGACTGTCTTTTGCGCAGGACTGCTGGCAGAAGAACAGGAACAAGAGAAAGTAGTAGTTGCCAGTACCACAATAACAGACTAACCTTGAACTGAACTCCTTTCCTCAAGAAATTAAATGCTATAGCAGGACGTTAAATCCCTCCACTTAGAGCTCATTTGTGTTCTACGTAACCTGCAGCTCCTGAAGAAAAAACTCATTATCTTCAAAAGAAGAATCCTTTTTATAATTTCTTTACAAATGTGCATATTGTTTCTCCAAAAAAATTATTTCATATTAGAAGGATAAGGGTATTAACAGTGTAAGCAATCAGAGAGAGAGTTCCAACATTAAGATACCCTTCCTGTTTCCTGGACATTCAAATACAGACAACACATTTTGGGGGGGGGGGGTGAACAGGGGTTAAAGAAAATGTACCTTTCCAGCAACATTTTAATCTGTCAGACTGATGTTAAAATACCTAGATCTCATCGTTGCTGCCTGGCCATATTCTGAATGCACACATACAGCCCCTCCCCCCCTCACAGTCATCCTGACGGCTGCTGCCTTCTCGTCCCTATTTTTCTTTTCACTTTCAACAAGGCCCTAGGAACAGCTATCAAGTACAAAAGATGAATCTTGGGATGCGACTCTTGTAAAGGGTAACCCTATTTCACAAGTGCGATGGAACCAGGAGAAAAAAAGGGAAGGGGGGGAAAAAAGGCCACTGAAGCAATAACTGCTCACTGAATTACCATTAAATGGTAAGATTTATAATCCAATGTACAGTAAGTGCATATCTAATGGAGTTTGTCCTCTAAAGGAATATAAAGTAGATCTTTAAAGCATATGGATGTACACAGGCTAGGACTTCTTACCCATTTTATTTGGAAAATGTTGGGGGAAGAGAATATGGCAGTCCAGCCACCCTTTTTATTTATATATTGTTTAAACAACAACAACAAAGTTTACAATCCAGAGTTCAGTTAAATGTGCTTATGCCCCACTGAAATCAAATGGGACTGGATGCTGGATTGCGCCCAAAGCTGTAAGAGTACATTAAGGGTATGATAAATGTACCCTATATGCACAAGCTTGTGTTTTCCCATTTCACAATCCAAAACAGATTCATTCTTCATAAAAGGGTAAACAGGCAGTTCCATCATGAGAAGTAAAAAAAAAAAATCTCTTCCACAGAAATCATTGATAAAATGAGATGCAATAAATCCTGTTCTTCAGATATCGAAATTCGGTGGGATGAATGACGACTCCTCCCCTCCTCCCTTGCCTCCAACACGCTCTTCTGTTTGGGCAGAATACCACTGGAGTCATTTTTTATTATTATTATTCCATGAGCATTATTTATTTGTTAACATTCACAGCCAAGAAATAGCAGCAAGGAAGAGCGCATGATGCTTTGTCAACAGTAATGGGGCTCCTATTTTCTTTGTTCTCTTTTGTAAACAGATATATATAGATATACAGAAATATATATATAGTGTTAAACAGTTCATTTTTGACACAGCCAACCAGGCAATGCTGTGCAGTCCCCATGCATTTCAGCGGGGTTCGTTATGGTCTCCATTGAAGTTTCAGAGGAACCAGTATCTGGTGGACAAAGTCCTCTGAAAACAACATCTTGGTTTGAGCAATTCCCACCTGGGTCTTTGAAACATTCTGGGTTGCTGAAGCACCTCAATATAAACATTCCCTAAAGTGATGCAAACATAAATTTGGATACTTTTCTCTTTTTAAAAAAGGACTTTGCAAAACAAAAGCAAAGTTATCCATGGTCTTCTTCATTCTGGAGCTGAAGATAGTTTCGCTTTTGTTTTTTCTTTAAACAGTTGGAACACTTTTCAGTGGCAACATTCTTCCTCAGAAATTTAAAAAAAGACAATGGAATCAGAAACTAGGCAGATGCCCCCATTATCAGAATTATATTTTGGAATATAACTGAACAATGCCTGACTCATACCTTCAAAACCTTGCTGAAGGAAGTTCAGCAAAGGTGAAGTAGCGGAATTAGAAGGACAAGTGGCCATGTCATTCTAGCTTTCGGAGTGTCGGCATGCAGAAAGGCCTAAACAAACAAGAGCCTTTGCACATTCTGTACCAAAAGAAGGTAGACCCTTGTTTTACAGTGTATTATTATTATTATTACTACCATTGCTGCAGTCCTTATCAGTGTATTCTTTGTAAGCTATGGATAACACACAAAATACCTCACCTGATTCAATGACCGAAAAGATTTTTTTTAAAAAAAGAGAAAAATCTCTCTATGCTACACTGAACCACCAATTTCCAGTGGCTGAGGAAGACCAGTTGACCACCTGATTATTTTGTTTCAGGTGATAAAATTAATGGATTGTTTTGATTCATAGAATACTTTCTAGGCCTAGCTGCAGGGAGCATCCAACTAGAATAAGGTGTGTGTGTGTGTGGGGGGGGGGGGGATAGGAAATAAAAAAGAAGGGGCTTCACTTTAAAAAGGAGCTAATTGCCAGACGATTGCCATTCTGTCAAGCCAAGAAGCGTTTCTGGCATTACGTACCATTGCAAGGGCTAAGGCTTTTCCACCCCTGCTGTTGCTGCCTCACAACAAGCTGATTTGCTAACAAAGTGGTCAGCTCAGCCCTCGCTCAGCGTCTCGGTAGGATCCACTGCCGGCTGCTTTCCCAGGCAGAGAATCTCAGGAACCGTTCTCCAATCTGATTACACGGCTCCTCATTACAGCAGCCTTAAACCTGCATGGCAGTTCACCAACATTTTCATCACTTTTTTTTTTGTACAAAGCAAAAGAACTGATAAGCTCTCAGGTACCCAGGATTTCGTAGTCGATGGCTGGCAGGCAGCCAGCTAGCTTCATTCACCACTCAACTCTCTCAACGCCACATGGCAAAAGGAGGGGGGAAGAGGAAGAATCACCTTATAGCCCCGATCCTGAGCATGTCTACTCAGAAGTCAGTCCTACTTACCAGGAGGGAAAAGGGTGAGGATGGGGTATTAGGAATGGGGAGCAGACAAAGAGATTCTATGATAACTAATTATAAAACCATCTAAAGTATCAATTTTAATACATATACACCTTTTTTTTGTAAGCCACAACTGTGTTATGCTAACAGTGTGAAAGCATCTCCCTAAATACAAAGAGTACATCTTAAGGCGAGACCTGAAGCAGATCTTTCTAAAGCTGCTGTTCCATTGCAATCAAATTAAGAGTTCACAACTCTGCAGTTTCCTTGACTTGAATTTAAACACTGCACTATTCAAATGATGAGCCTAGAACGTACAAGCTTTTACAAAGCGATTAAATAAACACATGCACACTCTTAAACAGCATCTTTTGTGAATGAAAAATGAACATAGTAGTAATCTCATTAATCCAAGGGGAGGGGGGAGTCAATTATGGCATATATATGGTTTCATTTTATGGATCTACAAGAATTCTACATCTCCTACAGGCATTAATATGCACAAAATAAAACAGAGGGCTTTTCATGGGGAAGGCAATGCTGGTAAGAGAGTCTTTTCTTGCAAAGAAAATTCAGGATCATTAAAAAGTTAGAATAAAACATAAATAGTAGGTACGGTTCTTGTGGTCCACCCAGTCATTCACTGTAAATGGGCTTCCATTCATTGCACGCGGTAGCTCAGAGAACAATCTACAAATACCAAGACAGAATTAGAGTACGCCATAGGAGTCATTAAAAAAAAGAACAGAAAAGACAGCCATCTTCAGTATTTCCGGCCACTAATCAAATGAAGATCAACCCATCTGAAAATTAGGAACGTTAATTTGGTGCTTCTGTTTAGCCTGCTATATACACAATTTCTAACAAGGAAGGAGGAAAGGAAACGGTGAGTTGGTGGGGTTGAGAAGAAAATAAAGGAAAGTACAACTAAGCTGGTGCAATGGCTCAGTACTCCAGCTCACCAGAGCATTGACCCTCTGTATCTCTGAGTCATTAGCTGGAATCCCAGTTCTGCCTTCCGGAGTTGGGATTTGAACTCGCACACCAAAGTGGGGAGATTCGGGATCTCGAGCATGCCAGACAGAAGGGTCATTCTCAGTGATGAGGAGGACGGTTGCCCCCCTGGGGAGGAGAAAAAACGGGATGAGTGACTGTCGCACAATTCAAGCAATGGACATGCTGCTGACTCAGGAATGGACAGTGACAGGCGCCAATGCTTCAGGCCAGCTTGCTCCTAGTGGGAGTTGTTCTAGGGCACTGGTGCTGACAGGTACATGCAAAAGTCAAGGGGAAATAATATACATATACATGGTTTTACATCTCTATATATACACACACTGAGAGAGGGGATATAGGTACATACAACCGGGCATTTTTGTGAATGCATATGCAAACAGAGCACCATTTCCTTCCAGCATGTAACACAGTTTACGTTAAGCGTTTATTGTGAAGCGCAGCTTGCGCCCTGGCGCTTGCTTTGCATTAAAACATTTAAGTCTAACACACTGGTATGCGTGCATATATTATGCACACATGCGATTTGCATATGTGTAGTATCATGCATAAATGATGGCCAATTTAAAATGCCATTCTCTAATTTATATGCAAATTCCACCTCTGGTAAACTAAAAACATATTTTAAAAGCAGCTTCTAATGCTAACACATTATTCCCATGAATGATTCTTAGTAAACTACATATGCTGACTGCAGGGCTCTTTTTTATTATTAAATGATTTACTGGAGAGAGAACAAACCCACTTAAACTACAGCGGTCTGTATGAATCAGTAAATTTTCATGTTTCTAATTAAAATGTAAACAGTGTAATGAAGACATCAAGTTTTTAGGCAAATGTCTCTGCCAGTGCCACTTGGGGTATGGTAATTACTGGAGCAGATCTATGGATGCTCCTGAATCCTCTACAAGTCCAGATTAAAAGCATTACTGCTAAACCTTGCCTTTTCCATGGGGGAATTGTGCACTCCAACCAATTCCCAGTTTGCTTACAGATGCAAATATGCACTCCTCACTTTTAACAAGCAGACCAAAAGGGAAGTTTACAAGCACCAACCGTGCTAAAATGACAAATTTAAAAGTCGGTTCCCAAAGTTAAAACCTGATTTACACTTTTGAATTCACAGGATGATAAAAAGGAAATCACTTTCATGGGGAGCGCCTCCACAAACACACATCAGGAAACCAATCCAGGAAGATCAGTATATACCAAAATGCATCGCTAAGCGGGGTGGGGGAGGGGGGATAGATACAATAGATCGTATTTGAAGAAGGAAAACTTAACATTTTTCAAAGGGATCTTCTCACAGTACTTCAAATATCAATATTTAGACTGTGATCCTGTGCCCAGCTACCTATGCCTGAAAATCAATAGGGCTCACGAACTCCTAGACAGCTGCAGGATATCTTTCTATTGAAGGTATTTAAAAATATGATCCTGTTTCCAAGAGGCAAAATGTTGAACTGCACAGCTACTCAGGCCCAACTCAGCAGAAAAGTCTGTTTGGAGAAACGCAACTGGAATCTTATTCTCATTTCAGCTTGCATGCTGGTGTCTGAAATTTGTCAGTATCCCGAAGCAAATGCCCTCTTCTATATCCACCCAGGCCTTGCTTTCTCACAATTAACAGAGCCTCTCTGCTGCAGAATCTCTGCTCCCCACCCCCTACATCACTGAAGACAGGTTTTTCACTCACACACACACACACACACGCTCTACACATTTCTGCTAAGCACTTAAAATTAGCGACTTGTCCATTTTATTAAAAAAAAAACACATCCCTATCTAAAAAACAAAGCTTCTGTTCGCCCTGTACTTAACCAAGTTAAATCTGCAACATCAACTGATGTAAAAATGCAGGCTCCAGGAAGGATGGGGGAAAAGAAAACAAATTAACATGACAACAGCATCAACCTAAGGTCCATCCATGTCCTGGTAGATGCAGCCAGTTTGCATGATATTGTTGTGTACATGCTAAACAACCATGTCTGCATTGCTAAATTGGGTTGAGGGAATAAGTGTGCTTAGCAAATGGATGGGGGGGGGGTCTTTTACAGACGCCTGCCTTATTAAAGGAACATATACTAACAACTGCATATTCCTTGTCAGCATAATCTGAATTGAGATTTTGCCAAAGCACCCAGTGTTTCAACGATAAATACAGCATAGTAGATCACAACATATTCGGTTAGGATTATTTTTTTTGCCTGAAATATCTTTTCCCCCCCTCCAGCAACAGAAGATTCAATTAGACCCCCCCCAAAAAGACAGCCTACTGAAGGGCAACATCTCCTATCACAGAAGAGATGCTGAATATTCAAACAAAACTTCATTTTTGATGTAGCTCAGTGCTAAAAATAAAAATTAAAAATCTCTGACATTCCATTAGAATATGTAGCTTAAACCAATGAGGAAAAAAATCCTGCACTTTCATCGACCTCCAAGGCCACATTAATCAGGTGTTAATTTCTTTCTTTAGGAAAAAAAAATCTAGCTATCCGGAGTTCATTCAAGGTATTTCATTAGGAGCTTATTCATTTAAAAAAGAAATGTTCCCATCGTTCCCAGCTTTAACCTTTCCTGAAACGTTGGAACGGATGTTATAAACAAGAAGATTAATAAAGAAAGGGATGTTCCAATTTCAGGCATAGCACGCTATGTATTTTTTTTTAAAAAAATGTCTATGCTCGACGCTGTCAGTCAGAACAAAAAACTGTCCAAGCAGACAATCTGTGTGTCTGAATGTTGATCGTGTTGGAAAGTAAAGGGGGGGGGGAGAGTCAAGGATTCATGGTCCTTCATCTTTGCAGTAGAGCAAACACGTCTCTCAGTATAGCGACAGACAGCTGTTTCCACTTTCTAATGTGCCCTAACTTAGATCACTGAAAGAATTGTCAGCACTCAGAGAAACACACAAAGATAACACAGCCAGCTGCCATGAAGAAGGGGGGGGGGGGGCGAACAGGCACGGCTCAGAAGAAATGGGATTTGTTCCATTTGCATGATGCTAGCTCCCTTGGGCCCCTTTCTTTCAAATCCACAGCACAAAAGACAACACTTAACATATTTGCTTAAAGATGACAACCTCATGTTGATTTCATTTGGATGTAACAGTGTCAGGATTACAGATATGAGAATATATTATATCTGTAAGGGAGACTGACAAATGTATCCATCAGTGGAACTGTCTGATTCATCTGCTTATACAGCCATTTTGCCATCCCAAGGGTTCCATCTAAGTAGTAACTTTGGAAGACTGAAGGTCTAATTTTATTACACCACATTTCAACCTACTAAACAATATTATTTCTAAAATAGATCATTTTTATTGGAAGTCTCCCTGATGAAAAATCCAGTAGACACCGGAGAATTTATGGACTGCATTGGGTCCTTCAAACTCAATATTACTGCCAGTTTTAAGCAACTTTCTTTAGATAACGGTCAAATTGTGCTTTTTTTAAAAAAAAAGTAGCATAAATGGACTCATTTTAACTGGACGCTACAGTTCATTCGAAAATGTAATGGTCACTTGGTGCCCTGAAATATTGCTTTGGCTAGTGTAAATAAATATATATCCTGTTATTCAAGAGTTTACATCACTATTATATAAACGTGTCCATGGGGGGGGTAACTATAAATATTACCGCTCTCCTATATCTTTAGGGTTATGTGGAGTAGGCTTCTCTTATTTTAAGGAATTCCTTGGTCCATGTCTAAAGACCCGCGAGTGATTTAAATCTTAAAACAGGCTAGCCACCAGCTATTAGAAATGCACTACAGATATGAAAAGGGTGAGCCAGCTGACATACCCATGTCTCGTTTAGTTCTCCTCTGTGTGCAGTTTTACAGCTCATCCCCACCCCATTCTGATCAAATTAAACAATTAGGGGATGGTTTCACTCCGTTTCCAAATGCATTACTTTGAATTGTTTATCGGGGGCCTCTGATGCGCTCTCTTGCCGGCTCGCGCTCTCCCCCCCCACTGCCACTCCGCCCCCTCCCACCACACAAAGTGACTAGGCATAATGAAATGCTGGCTGCCTGTCTTTGTCCAGAGGAACTCTAAACTGCTTGTTGCTATTTGCTGGCACACAAGAACTGTGCTGTAATTCAGTAGATTGGGAGCCGTTTTGTAAAATAGAGTTAACTGCCGTACGTGGAATTTCAGCCCTGCAGATGGTTACCAATCATTATTTTCAATTTGTTTAGTTTCACGAAAGAAAGGGCGGACGGAGGGGGGGGAGAGGGGAGGCAAGAGCAAAATGTATGACAAGGTGGAAAAGAGGTTAGCATCCTGGTTTTGCAATCAAAGTGGCATTAAAATAATCGAGCACAGAGGCTGCTTTAAAAACAGAGGAAGAGCTAATTATAAACACACACATATATACAGGCAGCCACCTCCTTGCAATTTTTCTAAAAAAAAAACAAAAACATGTATTGATCAGAATCTCAAATCTCATTTTTTTGTTTGTTTGTTTGTTTTGGAAATAGGATCAAAAGATTTCCAAAAGCAGAGTCATCCTCTCTCC
Source organism: Gekko japonicus (assembly GCF_001447785.1). NCBI lineage: Eukaryota > Metazoa > Chordata > Lepidosauria > Squamata > Gekkonidae > Gekko > Gekko japonicus. Next base: position 373,921 of record NW_015171542.1, read on the forward strand.
TGCTTTGCTATCGTTCAAGCTGAAACCATCCCCTTTCATAAGTGGCTCAGTTATCTGAATGGGAATTGGGGGGGGGGGGAGAGAGAGAAAGAAAGCCTTGGCGGACAAGAGCATATGGACAGAAATTGAGCTGCAAATATGGGCAGGGCAAACAGTGGAGCTGAGAAAACATCTGGGCTGAAACACAAAGGTGGGGGAAGAAGAGACTTATTTTGACAGTGGTCACTTATTTGCACAATTGATTTATACACTTGCTGTTTCTATTACAGCAGAATATTAAAATATCTTGAAAAGAAACACAGAACAAGAATGCTTCAGTAAGGATGATTGTGTTTCGATTTCATTACAGAATAGGTAAATGGGGAGGGGGGACGCCCTCTCTCTAACACTTCTTTAGAAAACAAATGAAGCATTTCTACTTCAAGGACAAACACTCAAAAGCTTTTCTAAATTCTAACCAACAGCACTATGCTACAAAAGGTGTGGCCACCATGCTGAAATGTTTAAGAGCACCTTATAAGGCATACTTTTCACAGTTTCATAGCTTTACTTTAAAAAAGCACCACCCACTTTTAATGGCGTTCAAAAGGTATCATCAGCACAACAGCATTAACGCACTTATCAGCATGCTTAATAATATTTCTACTGGAGCGTCCGTTCATGCGATTCTGGTGCCAAGTTATCACGGCTGCCATCAGAAATATTCAGACATGCCTTCCTCCTAAGCAGTATGAAGGGGGGCATGAAGAACCTCTTGGTTTTTAAAAGCCCCTGCCCTCCTTCACTGCAAGAGAGCCTAGAAAGAAAAGCTGGAAAAGCCATCTATTCAATAGGGTGGCTTAGAAAGATTAAGGGTTTGGGCTTTTAAGCAGAGGTGGTATATCTTGTCAATCATCCACTGGGTAGAAGCTTAATTTGGTCACTGGATTATATTTCTGGATTTATTTAGCAATTATAGTATGGCCAAGGCCATACAAAAAAGCCCAGCAGAAACTCATTAGCATAACAGGCCACACCCAACAGAAATTCATTTGCTTATTAGGACACACCCCTGACAGCACAGCTCATTAGTATATTAAGCTACACACCCCCATGTTCGCAGAAGTGTGGTCATCCAGACACACTTGCCTTTTGCTTCTTATTCTGTTTACCTTGTTTGTTGTCAAAACCCAGGGCTTTTTTATAGCAGGAACTCCTTTGCATGTTAGGCCACACACTCCTAATGTAGCCAGTCCTGATGAGTTTCTGATGTTGGGTGCGGCCTATTATGCTAATGAGTTCCTGCTGGGTGTGGCCAACTCGGGAGCCAGCCAGAACTCCATTCCTGTGCGTTCCTGCCCAAAAATAGCCCTGGGCCCAAGGCAATATAAGATCACAAGAACTGCCTACTGGATCAGAAGGAAGGTCCATTTGAGTCTAGCATTCTGGTCTCCACCAACTAGGTGCTCCCAACGTGCTCACAAAAAGGCATGGTAGAGTGATAGTCATCCCCCAAAAGTCTTTGGCTACCAGGGCTCTAGAACAGGCCTCTCCTCTGTTAATTTGTCTAATCCGCTTCTAAACTGTGTAGTGACGGCCACTCTTGCAAACAACGTATTAAGAACTAATGAAGTAATAATTTATTTGACTCTTAAATGTCACAAGAAGTTGTGAGACAGAGGCTTCATATCGTGAAGTCCCATAGTGAAGCAGTCACTTGTTTCTGACAGTCTGGTTCTTCAAGTTTCATCCTGCAGACCTTGCCATCCTAAGCAGTTACACCCAGGGTTGCCAACCTCTGGGTGGGGCCTGGAGTTTCTCCAGAACTACACCTGATCTCTAGACTAAGAAGGTCAGACCCCCTGGAGAAAATGGCAACTTCAGGAGGTGGATGCCATGGCATACCATCCCTGTCGATCTGCCTTCCCTCCGTAAACTCCACCATTCTCGGGCTTTACCCCCAAATATCCAGGAATTTCTGAACCTGGAGTTGGGAACACTAGTTACACCCTACTAAATCCACCAACTTTGTCAAGCTTAGAAACTGTTTAGGATGGCCCTGAAAAGTTTTGTTAAGCTTGCCCACTTAGGGTTGCCAGCTGTGGGTTGGGAAATTCCTGGAGCATTGGGGTGGAGCCTGGCAGGGGTGGAGTTTAAGGAGGGAGCTCAGCAGGGATGTGATGTCACTCTAGAACTTCCATTTCTCCTAGACTCAGTGGTATACCATAGAGTCTGCCCTTCAAAGCTGCTGTTTCCTCCAGGGTAACTGATCTCTGTAGTGTGGAGATGGCTTGTAACTCTGGGAGATCTCCAGGCCCCACCTGGAGGCTGGTAACCGTGTGCCCACTCTAAACAGTAAGTGTCAACCTTCCTGGCACAACAACGTCCCTCATATCTATTCAGTTACAGGTGACACATTTTCCAGTACAGATGTTAAGATTTTTAGGAGACGCACCAATAGGGTGCATGAAACATACAACCTTCAGTTCCTAAACTGACCTACTGTGTTAAGTGAGGAATTACATAAAACAGGTGCTGCAGCAGCAAAAGAAAAATCTTCATGCTCTCACAAGGGGTATCTCAAATGTGATGGACTTGGGGGGGGGTCCTTGCACCAACATGCCCTGATTTGGAGGAGGGGCTCTCTCCAATAATCTGTTCAACAGCTAAATGTGAAGAGACTCAACTGTGTGCACACAACTCTTCTGCTGTGTGCAAGGATTATTTATTTATTAAAACATTTATATGCTGTCCTTCCTCGTGGTTCAAGTTGGCTTACAACAATAGTTCACATTCCCAGTTAAAACCAAAAAAAAGAGAGTAAACCTCAAATCTCCCTCCCCCAAAGATGCCTGCCATTCAAATCCCTTCAAAAGCCCTGCAAACAGGCAGACCTTGCAACACCTCCTGAAGATATCCAAGAAGGACCCCCCCCCCTCATCTCTGCAAGAAACCCATTCCACAAAGCCAGAGCCATAAAGGCCTGAGCTCCAGTCAAGGCCAGACAGACCACCCTAAGAAATGGGATAGCCAAGAGATGGTTGCCTGACGACCATAGTTGGCACACATGGATTGCATGGAAGGAGACAGAAAATGTGACGTTCCCTTGTGCTTGCACTTCAGGAATAGGGTACAACTCACTTAGGTTCCTGCTCTTAGGTTCACACAGCAGTGATGGGGATGTTCAAAACAACATCCATTCGTAAGCAAGGAGATATAGGAAGAGAAGCCACTGGTTTCAGGACGAGGGAGCTCATGCCACCTTCTGCCTAACTTAGTTTTGTTTCTAAGGAGCAGGGACCCCACCTCATGAGACTAAACCAACACACACAAATATCGGGGGGGGGGGCATACCGTTCCATTGTAAGGCATACAATAAATACACCACAGAGAGGGGTAATAATCTCACCCTAGAACGGAAACAAACAATACATTAGGGTTATCTGAACCCATCGAAAGCCAGCATAAGTACTAAATATCTCTTTCTGAACCCCTCCATCCCCAGACCATATGAGGGTGACAGGGCTGTAAGTAGAATGGCCAACCTTCAGGTGAGTTATGGAACCACTCCTTGCCCCTGTTACACCAGTCACAAGTCTGACAAATCCTCAATAGCCCACAGGGCATCCACGATGGTTTTGTGTGTGTGAAGTGCCATCAAGCTGCACAACCAACTTATGAAGACCACATAGGGTTTTCAAGGTAAGGGACGTTCAGGGGTGGTTTGCTATTGCCTTCCTCTACATAGAGAATGAACTTGATTTCTGCTTTATGGACTTATATTTATTGCTACACACACAATGGACTGTGCACACACACACATAGGCTCAGAGAACTGTACATTTCAAGTCACCTGTTGTGATGTAACACATAGAAGGTGCCTGCACAAGCCTTACACGTGAATGAGGTTTCAGTACACAGCAGCCTGGTTAGGAAGCACACATCTCCATTATTGTCAGCAAAACAACAACTTGAGCAGAGACAGCCCCCATTGCTGAATCAGTTGTGATCACGTACAACACATTTGTTTCACATAGAGGATGGAAGCTTCATCTACACTTCAATGAAGCATCCTGACCCCAAGGTTTCACACCTGCCCAGATGTCCTTCCTTGAGTAAGGTATTAGATTTCAATATTGACCACTCCTTTAGGCAACCTCCCACTCCTATAGGCAACCAATAGGATTGTTTTGGGGACGGACTAACAGGAAGGTGGGCCAGGAGGTTGGCACCGTCAACACCCATCTCCTGGATCTTCGATAAAAGAAGAGAACCAGTCACATGCTCTTTCTCTCTCCTACTTGATCAACCAGCTAGCATCCCCCGCAACAACCCCTGTCTGCTTTATACTCCCCTTTTGTCCAGCTTGCTATCCCCAAACCCTTGCCTCTACTTTGATCTCTTGATCTGCAGTCAAGAGACCCCCACGCAGTCCTGCTAAGTTCTGGTAGTGTGGATCCCTTTAGTTTTCCATTTCTTGGCCTCTATTCTTCATTGGAACAACCAAGCTGCGAAGACAGATAAGTATCACCCATCATCACCCCCACCTTATAATGCAAATGTGCTTATTTTAATACTGTATTTCTAAGGAGCTTGATTGAATGTGTGAGCGCATCAGTATTGTTTGTATGAAACTTATTCTTTAAGTAAAAAACATTTATTTTAACAACACCAGCCTCGACTCCTTCTCTGGTAACCCTTGGTGGGAACAGGACCTTGGTATAGTTGGCAAGCACCCAGTTTAAAATTTGCCAATTGCTGTAGATAAAGCAATTCAGAGACCCTGGAATTCCTTGGAGATTTCCCATCCAAATAGTAACCAGAGCCAACCATGCTTACCTTTTGAGATCTGACAAGATTGGGCTAGCCTGGGGTATCCAGGTCAGGACCAATGCTCTCTCTAAGCTGTGGAGTCTTGTGAGCAAAAATTCTACTTTGTGAGCAAGCTATTTGGCTGCTGTACAAATTAGTTTGCTCTGGAGCCACCCTTCCTGAGTGAAGACAAAAATGCGTGAGCCAGAGGCTAAAATACTGTGAGCTTGCGTACACTAACACAGCTTAGAGGGAACACTGGTCAGGACCATGATTTTGACTGTAAACCAAGGTACAGGACAACTGAATCACAACGCCATAGACAGTGGGTGGAGGGAGACATGTGAGGTTTATATACAAACTACTTGTATACAAGCCTCACATATGGAACCCATCTGATTTGGGTTATTTGTTACATTAGCCAGAGGTAGCCTTCAGCTGTTAAATTGAAAATAACCTTTTCTGGCCAGGAAATATCCTTCCAGCCTGCTTCCTCTCCCACCCTACAACTTCTTTCTTTTTCTTTCCACCTGGGCCAACACTTGAACCATGGGGGCGGGGCAGGTTTGCCAGGTCCTCCCTGGCCACTGGCAGGGGATTTGGGGGGGTAGGGTTCCCAGATCCAGGTTAGGAAGCTGCTAGAGATTTGCGGGTGGAGCCTGGGGAGGACAGGGACCTCAGTGGGATACAATGCCACAGAGTCCACCCTCCAAAACAGCCATTTTCTCCAGAGGAACTGATCTGTGTAGTCTGGAGATGACCAGTAATTGTGGGAAATCCCCAGGTCCCACCTGGAGGCTGGCATCCCAAGGGTAGGGATGCTGTGGCTACAACTTTAGTAAGACACAGAACACTGCCATCTTCAGAGACAGGGTTCACGAGAAGCTTCGTTGCTTAATGCCCATCTCTCTTTACCACTAGGAATTCATTTATGTCACAGATGAAAAATAGGTACAATTCTGAAAGAGGACATACCCTCTCTGCAGATGTACCCAATACCTTAAGAATCAAGGAAGAAAGTATTGGGAAGAATGTCTATTTTCAGCCAAGCTAAAAATGAACCGCTATGTGCTACCAGATCAAACCATAATGTCATATTTCCCCCCCCCCAAGCAAAAAAAAAAAAATTGATCAAGTCCTTAAATGATACAAACTTCATTTCAAACAGGCAACCAAAGTTTGCAAAAGGGCTCTGATGGATTTCATAACTGAACTGGTTTAAAGATTAGACCGCTATCAAAGCCCAGGCACACCAGCAGCAAACGCAGTGCTCATGAGCACCAAGTAATTAAAAATCTCCAGAGTATAATCACAAATCATTTTTAGGAGGACTCTCTCCTCTCTTGTCTGTTCTGTCGGGCCAGCTATCTTACAAATCCATCTTTTCCAAGTCTATCTCTGGTAACATTTTCATACCACATTATGTTGATATTCTTGAATGGCACTGAAAAATTAGCACTGATTCATATATTAGCAGCAGCAATGTGTCTGGTCTGTTCATATTAAAAGGGAGTTGTCATGTGGATTGGGTGGGGGACAACATGATTATTATGACACCAAGGTTACCAGACCCGGGTTAACAGGAGCTACCACATTGCAACAGCTGCCCCCTTGGTCTACTTCTTTCCAATTCATACTTGCTATGTTATATCTGTTTTAAAACTTTTATGTAAGCCGCCCAAAGCCTGCTTCGACGGGAAGGGCGGAGTACAAATCAAATCAATAAATAAATGTTACAAGAAGAGCGTGCAAGCAGCCACGCCACTGCTGGGAATTTATGAAATCTGCCTATCTTCTCAACGCACCCCCCACCCCCCAAAAAAACCCCTCCCAATATTCACTCAGAATATTTAGGGCTCTATAAATCAGGTAAATACTTCTCATACCGAAAACTGCAGGTGATAAACTGCCCCGAATACTGAACAGTCGCTTTCGAGGAACCAGATTAGCAGAGCTTCTTATATCCTAGCAGCACTGCAGCATTGGCAAATCATACATTGTACCTCTGGGCTTAATCCAGTGATATAAAGAGAATTTAATAATGCATCCCTGCATGGTATGGAGCACAGCAACATTAACAGAATCAAGGGGCTGGACAGGAGCCAAGAGATTACTTTGGACTTTTCAAGATGATCAGTCAATGCACGGCCCAACCCTACTTTTCTGCAGCACAACTTTGCTGCACTACTAGAATATCCAAGTGTACGTCTCATATCCCACACAAGGCTGGCCGCTGCTTTCCAACACCTCTTGTGTGCAAAAACCTTGAGAATGGATGCTGGCAAGCGACCATCCCACAGAAGCGAGGGAAGGTGCTGCTGCAGGAAGGCAGCATCACGCGGGGGAAGGAGACAGAAAAATCTGGGGTTTTTTGCTTAGTCCTTCAAAAAGACAAGTGTGCAATTGCTACTAGACGTACACTATGAAAAACTCCTCCAGTTAAAAAAGGGGAGGGGGCGGGAGAAAAGAAAGAAAATGCATAAAAGCTCATAAAATAGCACAGGCCAGGAAAAAGTTGCCTTATTATCACATATAACAAAGGCACAATTCAATACATGCTGAAGACATTTGTGCACCGACAGCCTTACCCAGTTGGGAGAATGGCATTTTCCCCACTAACAAAATATTGTGGCTTGCGTCGCGACAACACACCGTATCCCAGCAACAGTGCTGCTCTCTGGGCAAAGAGGTCTGGAACTTCCTTCACAAACAAGGACATATAACTGGTATAGCCTACTGGCTTTGACACTATGGGAAGTCTTCCCACTCCCTGAAAATCTCCCCAGAAAGCAGATCCCATGACGTACGTTATCAAACGCTCTACCGAGACTGCTCGATGGCTGTAAAGGCCTAGGAGCCTCTAGTGCTGGCACAGAATCCCATGCTATTAGGTCAAACCAGGTGGAAAGCAGTTTTCAAGCATTACAGCTACTGCATGGAGCACAGCCACATGGAAGCAATTTTCGGTGGCTTCAACATGGGGAGGCCATAAACTTTCTTTCTTACAATTAACCTACATCTGATTCCTCGCCGCTCGAGCCCGCTGCTTCATCCTCAAGTCTAGGCAGACAACAATTTTCTCTCCTCCTCTGCGATCCTTTCACTCTATATCCAGCTTTTTCTCCGGGCTAAAACATATTCCCTTCAATCGTGTGCGTTTTCTAGACCCTCTACAATCCTCCTTTTTCTTCCAATTCCTTGGTATGTTTTCAGCACTTTTCTTGAACTGTGATACCAAAATGGAACAAATTGCATCAGAAGAGCTTTGAACACATTGTGTTTCCCATTGACGGAAGCCAGCATCCTAAACCTTTTCTCACAGAAGGAAATAATGATGAGGGAGCTTTCTGGGGAAGTGATCTTCACTGGCATTCTAAAATGGGCCAGGCTCATGAACAGTACACATATCTGAATGGGCTCGGGGCAAAAAGCAGGGAGAGCTTTGCTGTCCGGTCCTCCTTTTCCTCCATTGCAGTATTAATGGAGTGATTAACTTAACACTGCACCGGCCGCCAGATCGGAGTCAGCAACAGGAAAAGAGGTTGATCGGAGACAACTTATTCCTCCAGTTGCCCACACAAAGTCTTCTCACTGAGTTCCTGTCTAGCCTTGAGGATACTGCATCTCCTTCTCTAGCCTCTGAATGTCACATTAGGAATAACGTCACCTATGCATCCCGGGAACCTTACTACAGTCATAATATGCTGTGTGAGCCATACAGTCACACGAAGCTGCGATGTAAAGGAAGAAGGAATTAGCTACTCACAAAAAGTAAACAGGCCAGAGAGACAGAAGGACTGTGTGGCAGTTGGTTTGCTAAGAAACTCTTCGGGATGGGCGTTTCTGGTTTCGGAGACCTACATCAACTGGGATAATTCTGAAGCCCACTGCATGAGAGGGGTATTAGGTAGAGAAGATGGCTGCTTACACCTAGATTTACAACACAGTGCATCATTATCAGATTTATTCAAAACAAAGACGTCTGGAATTTGGTACTGTGTGCCAAGGAAACCCACGTGGATGCAAAGTATGATGAATCCCATTTGTTGCCAGACTCTTATGACAGGATTGTTTTTTCCACACTCGGCAGTTCGAGACCCCAGTGCTGCGTGACGGAGTGAGCTCCCGTCTCTGGCCCTAGCTCCTGCCAACCTAGCAGATCGAAAGCAAGAAATTGCAAGTAGACAAACAGGTACCGCTTTGGTGGGAAGCAATGTTCCCTCTAAGCTGTGGAGTCTTGTGAGCAAAAATTCTACTTTGTGAGCTACTGGTATTAAAGCTGTGAGCGAGCAACTTGGCTACTACATAAATTAGTTTGCTCTGGAGTCATCCTTCCTGAGCTAAGACAAAAATCTGTGAGCTGGAGGCTAAAAAACTGTGAGCTAGCTCACACTAACTCAGTTTAGAAGGAACACTGGTGGGAAAGTAACAGCGCTCCATGTGCTTCAGCATTTAGTCATGCTGGCCACATGACCACGGAAACATCTTCTGACAATTGTGGCTCTTTGGCTTGGAAACGGAGATGAGCACCGCCCCCTAGAGTCGGATTCAACTACCTTTCAAGCAAGGGAAACCTTTACCTTTTACAACTTTGTGTACTGCCTTTCAAGAACATTACATTACAAGTGTCCTACAAACTGAACTGGAATAGTTCGCTAAGCTTCTGCATGCATTATTAAGGTAAGTGGAACTGTGACATCCTCATTTGTCACTGCAATTTTTAATTAGTAAGCAAAATGGGGTACAGAGTACCTCCCTTACATACCAAAAACGATGTATTTACTTTGGGAGTAGGTTCCATTCATTTCAGATTTCCAAACAGCAGCCCAATTGCCATGTTTACTTACATTAAGTTCAGTTTGAGTGCTCCCAGGAAGTGTTCTAGAAGCATTTAGAATTTTACCCTACCCCACCCCAAAGGCTATGTTAGAACCTGACACCTGCTTTATTCTTCACATTACAAAGGATATATATGACTTATGGCTCCGTTCATTCAAAATAAAACTTCTAACCTCCATATGGGGGCAAAAATATTCAATACAGAGAGCCTTTTGCTAGTCCCACATCCAGTATTGATGACACAAGTTTTGTTTAATCAAACTCATTTCGACTCCCAAGGGCTAGAAGAAAACAGTCACCTAAAAGCCAATGTGCCCTGATATGGATAGCCTAGGCTATCATCAGATCTTGGAAGTTAAGCAGGGTTGGCCCTGGTCAGTATTGGGATGGGAGACCAGCAAGGAAACCCAAAGTTACTACACAGAGGCAGGCAATGCCAAACCACCTCTGAATATCTTTTGCCTTGAAAAACTCACCAGGGGTCTCCATAAGTCAACTGTGACTTTACAGCAAAAAAATCAAAAAAAAAATCAGTGATGCCACTCCTGAGGAAAACCCAGAAGCCATGTCAGTCTGTTCTAGGAACCGCCAGAAACCCTATGTTTTTAGCATATATGTTCTGGCAATTCCTAGAGAGTTGTGACATCACTTTTGGGTTTTCCCCATAATGATGTCACACACACCGCCACTGGCATTCTCCCATGTCCTCCTACCACCCAGACTCCTGCTGGTTGCCGGTTGCTGGCTGGCAACCCTACTCACATGGATGGAATGAAGGAAACTGAAACAATCAGTAGTAGAACAAGTTACTTCAATATGCTTTTTTGTAGTTTAAGTAGCAGCAGCACAAACAATGGTCCTTTGTCAGAATGAAGAACACTATACATTCAGCTGCACTGAATTATGAATTATATTTTTAATTTCAATAGCTTACCACAGAGCTACCTTCACCCCAGAGTCTGATGGACTATTAGAATGCCCTCTAGGGAATGGGAGGTCTACCTAATTAACTTTCCCACACTTCACACCAGAAGGGATCTATTAACATAGTGTCAATGCCTCTCTCCAATCTTCTTTCAAAATACATATTCTCTATTACTATGATACACAAAAAGTAGCCATTCATGAAAACAAAAACATGCTGAGGGATATTTTTAAAGACTCTATGCAAAAATAACCCAAATCCTACCGTTCGTAGGGCCTGAGGAATCTGACTTTTTGGACAACAAATTCAGGTTACGTTGGCAGAGTTTTGATTATAGATTTCCATGGATCTGTTTGTATGGCACTATCCCACTTCCCAGCAGAGAAAGCCATAGCTGGATTTTCTCCTTTGGCTTCTGGTAGTTCAAAACTATTTACATCTTCCTCCCCCATTTACTCCAGGAGGCTTATTATAAACATTTCCCTATTTTTATATTCAAGTCTATCTTCAGATTTGAAAGTGCAGTCCTATGTTTACGAAGAAGTTCCACTGTGTTCAATGGGGGCCTACCCCCCAGAAGAACATAGTCATAGGATGGCAGCCTTAGTGACTAGAAGACTACAGAATTTAAATGCCCTCACCTGGGTAGCCGAGACAAGCCTGATCTCATCAGATCTCAGAAGCTAAGCAGGGCCAGCCCTGGTGAGTATGTGGATGGGAGACCTCCAGAGAATACCAGGACCGGGAGGCCAGAGGCAAGCTATTAAGCCACCTCTCTGAATGTCCTCCATGCCCCAGTAGGAGTTGCCAGAGGTTGCCATGACTTCCAGGCACGGACACACACACACAGATAAAAAATACAGAAGAAGGGGGGGGAAAGACTGCAGACTTTGTGTTCTACAAAAGGGTTGTTCACTGGTTGCCCACAACAGCTAAATCCAGCAATCTGCTAAAATGTGAGTCCAAATATTTTCTGGAAGCATTATAAAAGATCTTTTTTGTTCAAATCAGCTAATTTTAATTTGGTTTCATATGTATTTTAATTCAGCATCTTAATCCACCAGATTTTATAGCACTCTTACCTACTGCACGTCAAATGCAAGATATATGGTAAAATAATCAACTGAAAGAAATTAAACAAGTTCATGACCATGTGTCATGCACCTTTGCAAACCTATTCCTGACATCCTGTTGTTATATCCACTTCAGGAACACTGTCCAAAATTATAATGCTTTCAACTAGAACAACTGCCATAAGGGCCATCCCATATTTCATGTGACCAAGTTCACGTATGTTCAGCCTACAGTCACCAGCTGTGGGTTGGGAAATTCTTGGAGATCTGGGAATGGAGCCTGGGAAAGGGGTGGGGGGACTGACGAAGGGAGGGACCTCAGCAAGATATAATGCCATACAGAGCCCATCCTCCATAAGCAGCCATTTCCTCCAGGGGAACTGATCTCTGTAGACTGGAGATCCGTTGTAATTCCTGGTAATCTCCAGCCTGGAAGACGGCAAGCCTAGTTATAGCCTCGCAAGTGCATACACACATTTTGTATTTACCTGTAACAAATGCAGACCTTTAAGGATGCAAAATGTATGCTACCTGTTAAACTCAGAAACAGTGAGCAAAATGAACTACATGATACAGAAAACTGAAACCGGGAAAGCACATGTGGGCACATTTCCTTGTTATCCCAAACCAGCAAAGTATCCTTTTGTTGCGTTCTCATGAAAGGCTCACGGAAAACCGCATCAACAGTTCTCGCTACCTAAAGCAATGCTGATAGTGTGGGGACATGACAGCTTTCTGTGTTCCCAACATCCATCATTAACAACTTGTACATAAAAAAAAGAGGTGTAATTTCTTTTCGCCACTTTTCTTCGCAGCATCAAAACATGTTCTAAGCTAATCAGTTGCTTTACGACCAGGATGTGCAACACCCCAGTTGGGGCAGAACAGAATGTGCAGAATTCCAGCTTCCAGTGGCTTTGTTCCAGGGAACCAGAAGTGAGCTCTTACCATATAACAGACGTGTGCTTTTCTGATCACAGCTCTATGTCCTCGCAATCCTGTTCCTGAAAGTCTGGCAAATGATTTAGGGTGTGGTACAGGGGGCTGCATCAGGAGAAATCAGCAAAAAGAAGCGCATCCCCATCTTGCACAAGCAGGGGGAAGGGTGTTAAATCCAGCTGCGTGTGTGGGGGGTGGAGGTTAGGGTTGCCAACATCCAGGCAGTGGCTGGAGATCTTCTGCTATTACCACTGATCTCCAAGCAACAGAGATCAGTTCCTCTGGAGAAAATGGCTACTGTGGAAGGTGGACTCTATGGCATTATACCCCACTGAAGTCCCTCCCCTCCCCAAATCCCTTCCTTACCAGGCTCTACCCCCAAAATCTCCAGGTATTTCCCAACCCAGATCTGGCAACCCTAGTGAAGATCACTGTTTCTAGTCCTCATGGTTAAAGGAATGTGTCTAAAGAGAGTTACATCAACAACAACAAAAAAGCCACAAGTTTTTAAGAAGGAAACCATGAAGATTCAGTCCTGTTTTGGGTCTATCACCATTTCCAAGTCCTTATCTCAAATGTGCTGCTTTTATAAGCCTATTTGGAAAACAAGAGCAAAATCAGCTGCCACTGGGCATTTTTTTTAAATCTCCTTGTAAAGCACCATACATATTTTCTCTCTCTAGACAGCCAGCCATGAACTACCACCACGTAGTGAATATATTTTGTACGGTGCACCATCAAAACACCATCGCCAAACATGCACCAAAAAGCTGAATCTCGTTTACGCTGGTGCTGTGAAACTGCTGCAGGCAGATAGGGACCGACACTCACAGGGTTTTCAAGCTACCAACGTGTTCCCAAATAGTTATACGGATCAGCTTCAGCCTTAAGACCAACATCCTCCGCAGTTAGCTTGCCATCTATCACATTAATGAAAACCATATTCATTGAGCAGGTTAGGATCATAACCCCCTCAAAAATTTGCTGAAATGTTTTTTAAAAGCTGCGGTTTTCCCACTAATGCTACAATCCGAATAGGGCCCACAGTTGCGAACACCTGTAATGATATGCAAGAGTCACCAACATGAAAATATCCTTCTATCAATTTCTTATCACCTGAAGTGCCAGAAAGCAACAGAGAGAACAGCTGTTAGCAACGCCTGGCAAAAAACTCCACCACCTACAAGAGGATACACAACCGGCAGACGACACTGGTAACATTTACCGGGGACCTGAGGGCTGGAGAATGAAAAGGCATGCAAGAAAAACATGGTTTCGTAGATAGAAATTACAATTTGGTCCATAGAAAGAGAGATTCCAATAGCAACAGTTGGCCAATAACTTTATTAGGCACCTTTTCAAGTTGCCCAACACTCTTGGTGGAAATAAAAACACTGTCAACCCCCCAACAAGCCCCACAATTCTGTTTTGCTTAATACCAAGACTAATGAAAAGGTCTGGGCAAATGTGAAACCTTACCAATGACTTTGTGATATTTTAATTGCTCCTAATAAAAAGGTACCTGTACATGTTATCTCTGTAGAGACAGCCAGCCATGAACCAGCCGCCACGTACAGGACACAACTATTTATCAAAATCAACCCTTCTGCTGCTTTCACACATACGCATGGTCTCCGTCTCTCTATAATGTACTCTGGCGAAGCAAAAGAGAGAGTTTCTGGCTCCTTAACATGTTTTTTGCTTAAGTTTAACAACTTGTTTCTCCTTTTATTGAAGCAGCTCGAAGCCACCCCAAAACCTCTGGAACCCTCCCGACAGTACTGAACGATTGTTTTATTAGGGACAATCAATATATATTTGTACAAGTGAAACAGACTCCTCTGTTCAAATATATGCAGGGATAATTAATTGAAAACCATAATTAGGCTCCGCTCCCAGATGCCTACCCTTTGTATAGCATGCCCTCTACAAATCTGACCACTTAACATTACTTCAGATGGAATGTGTTGGGGGGGGGGGGGGGGCTGGGGGGGGCATGGGGGAGTGTATGTGTGATCCCAGATGAAGAACACACTTCATTTTTTCTCACTGAGGACTGGCAATTCAAAAGACGTACATACCCAAATTTTGACCCTGTCCCTAAAATCAGGGATTTTCCCCATGTGTCTGCGGGTGCTGAACACACTTAATTTGGGGTAAAAGAAACAGTGCTCCTAGGCATGTCAAGAAGAGGTTTTTTCCCAGCACTCTTTTTACCATCAGAAGCTCACCACGTGTAACCAGCCTAGTGTCAACTCTATTTGAAAAGAAAACAGTACCGTGGAATGTAGACGAATTGCTACATAAGGCACAGCTTTCTGAGAAATCACCATAGAAGACAGCAATGCCACTTTGAACAGTCTAAAGCATCCCAGCTAATGCAGCTAGCTGTACATGTCACAGTGGCAGAGAGATAAACCAGCCTCCCGAAAAATGCCCCACACAACTAAAAAGCAAAGGTGCCTCACCCTACATAGCAGCTCTGCAATGCACAAGGTTCTTCTCAAGCCTTCTGACCATGAGACTACACAAATGCATCAGGCTTGATAAAACTAAGGCTGCGATCCTATGGACAACTGCTTGAAAAATAAATAAAATACACCCCACTAGCCTCTGCCAAGACATGGATCGGCTACAGAAAATGCTACTATGAACTGAAAGGTTTCCAAACTCCAGGGTTTCTTTAAAAAGAAAATGAGGAGGAGGGTTATAAAGCACCTTTAAAAGGTCATTTTCTTTCACATAATTGCACAGTGGCTACATACAACATAGCATGTAATAGCACAGCTAGGAGGGGGGAAAAATTTAATGTGTCGTTATCACTACGGTTTATTATTTGTAAGTACAACATAGACTAATTAAGGAATCTCAGCCTGAAGTGGTTAGAGCTGGAAACAATAAAATACAACCGCGTGCCCATGTGCACAGTTGCCTGTAAAATGCTTGCAATTACAACAAAAGGCATTTCCCAAAACAAGATAATCAGTCTGCTGTTTCATAGATACATATTCCTACACATATACGATGCTGTTAACTGACTAGCCATTTTCCCCCTTTCTATTATCATCAGACACCGACAATTCTCAGCTTCCTAACTTCAAAATAACGAAGAACTAACCATTGTGCCTGTAATTGTTTGAGCAGAAGAAAAGGGACAAAAGAGAAAAATCAAGTTGCTCCAGTCAGAGAAGTGTCATCGTTTTAATGGATTGGTTATGTCGAGATGTTTTAAGTACAGATTAAAGCCACAGTTTGGCCCTTGAAGTTCTCTACAAACACAAGGAGGGTGTGCAATCTGCCTGCCATTCACAGCATCTCACCGGGCCCAATTTTTACTATAATTCCAAAACCCAAAGTTAAAATTCTTATTTACACTGATAAAAGCCAATCCCATAGAAATGAACAGAGAACAAGCCACAGTACGCGATGGCCTGGGTTCCAGCATGGCTGGTTAAACAACAAAGGTCTGACAAAAGCTTGTAGATGAAATTCAGACACACACAAAAAGATTTCCACACTCCCCCCCCAATCTCAATTGTTTCATTAATCGCACTGAACAAGCTAATATCAGTTTGCACCAAGCCCTCAACTGTAGATGCTTCTATTTAGTGACTTTCCAAAATGGAAAATTTTCCAATGCTACCCTTTTCCCGTGGAAAATATTCCACCCAAATAAATAAATATAGTCCTTGTTACCTATAGTTGTTAGGACTCGCGCTGCAAAACAGTTGTGTTAGATGGGCCAAATGTGGGGTTAAAAGCATGGTCCAACTCCAGGGGCTTCTTACATGGTATATGTGCTGTCTTTTGTTATTATGTAAAATTCGGCTAATATTATTTAAAGTATTTATTTAAAATCTGAATCAGAACATTTCCTGACTCAAATTTCCCCAGAAAACCCACATCACTGCTTCTGTTGCCATCAATTCCACCCAGCGATACACTGTATTGAATTTCTGTCCCAGCGATGGTGCACAGAGAGTGCTAGAAAGTGAGACACAAAAGGGCCAATGCAGTTCCTGCCCTATGTGTGCCATTGGGGGGGGGGGTACAGCACTCTACATGCAGGTGGGCTGCCAAAAGAGGAGGAGGGGTGACAGTCAATGTTCCCTCTAAGCTGTGGGGCCTTGTGAGCAAAAATTCTACTTTGTGAGCTGCTGGCATTAAAGTTGTGAGCGAGCAGTTTGGCTACTGCATAAGTTAGTTTGCTCTGGAGCCACCCTTCCTGAGCTAAGACAAAAATGTGTGAGCCGGAGGCTAAAAAGCTGTGAGCTAGCTCGCACTAACTCAGCTTACAGGGAACACTGGTGACAGTACACAAAATAGAGCAGCATGGGCTGAGAAGGGAGGATGGCCTCTTGGGGACCACCTCATCAGAGTTTACTTTCAAGGGATATTAACTTTTTAGTAAACCACATTCTTATACAGAATCTCATTCTCTTACAGCAAAAACTGTCCTATGAAAAGATAACAATCCAAAATGTATGGATGCCCTCACAAAGAACATTCATCATACCACCTCATATAAAATAACCCAGTGATTATCATTAGTGTACCCATTCAAGAGAAATAGCTGAAATCATGTAAAGCAATGCAGGGGGAAATCCTAAAACAATAATCTTTATTCATATATTACAGCATAGGTCACAAAGGATTCCTTCATCTTAAGGCCCAATCTCAGAACCTCTGAAAATTTTTTGGTGCTACTGTCTTGTCCTACTACATAAAGCAGAGATACAACCAAAATTTCAAGAACTTCCTCAAAACGTGGTCAGTGTCAACAACACGGTCCATCAAACCTCAGAACACCTGGAACTGAAAGCAACTGAGTGAGAAATGCTTTCCCCCCTCTGGCCTTCCACATACAGATAATGAGGCAGTTAAATCCATGGCAATAGAGGAATTTTGCAGGGTTTATGAAAGAGTAACAAAGGAAGAGCAAGAGGAAGCTTCCATAGCATACACTTCGCACAAACCACTGCATGGCATATAATTAGTAACAGTTCAAAGTAATGAGGTTAATGAAACAAAGATCACAAGATGTTTCGTGTTCTTTCGTTTCTTCATTAGCTGTTTCAAATATAGATTTGCTTCAATAAGCTTTCATGCTCAGATCGCTTACTCTGGAGTAATACCAGCAACGGTGATGGGTTGACACAAATGCTGGAATCAGTAGGGTGTTCCCCTTTTTCTTCCTTTTAAGCCGTTTAAAAGCTAAAAATCTGACTGATATTCTGAAGGCAATTCAGCCTATAAACACCTCTGCTTGTGAACTAGAGGTTCCCCTGCTGCTTGCTAGTACAAGCCATTTCGTGGAATTTAACGGCATGAAGATTCCTCCTATTGGTATAATATTGTTATTTCAACAAATGCTGCCTTATTATTTCAGCTCTTTTTGCTTCCCAGTCTAAACGGCCCGAATCAGAGATTGCTGAGATACCCTTGTGTTTTAAAAACACCATCCTCAACAAGTGTCTCTATGTAGTGGCCTGGCATACAGAACAAACACAGAAAAGTTTTCTTGGAAGAGAAAGTAATTTCACTCACACCTTCTCACTGTTAGTTTTCCGCCTCTCAGGCTGCTATAAAAGCAGAATAGGAAACAAGATGTTAGTGTTAGACTGCAATCCTAGACACACTAGGGAACACATCCAACTGAATACACTGTAGCCTACCTCTGAGTAAATATGCAAAAGCTCCAGCTGCTTGCAACTGTATGCTAACCTATTGGTTACACTGGGCAAGTATATAAATTCTTGTTCAAAATCCATGTCACTGTCTTCAGTAAAAACTGCACCTGTATTTGCAGAAACTGAAAAGGTAATATCTACGTAGTCACAATTTTTTTAAAAAATACACACACACAAAACCCCAGCTGTTTTGATTCCCTTTCAAATTTCTAGCCCTAGTTCCCTCACTTAGGCAAAAACAGGTACATAAGCACCAAGTAAATCTGTATTCACACTACAAGCCGAGACGATCCGGAACTTAATTTTTATAGCTCTCTATCTGGAGCGTGGCTCACAAATGCCAACGCCAAGGAATTCAAAACAGGATCAATTCTTTTCCTTCTTGGAAACAATCTTGTAAGTGTCTGAGTACTCGAGGACATGAAAGAATATTGTTGCTTTTTCTGAGCTCTTTTGATATCTCTCTCTCCCTCCATGGTGGAGCCATTCATGAGTGATGGGAGAAATCTCTTTTGAAAATAAATGGCGTCCCTTCAAGTGTGTTCAGATACATCCTGGCTGGACCTTCCTGTGTGCCTCAGTTAGGACTTGAAAAGGATGCTTGATTTTTAAATTTGTTTTAGGTATCAAAATGTGATGCCTTCCATCAGCCCTCAAGCCTTATTCTCTGAGCACCAGCTTGAGGGGCTTCTGTTCTACACATCAACATGGGAGGCAGACACTAGATTGAACTGGGAGGAAAGGGAATGGGGGAAAGGGAAGGGAGAACAGGCTAGGCGATTGTTGCCGCACATCCAAACAAACTAAGTTCACACTTTGCATATGACATACTGAAAAGGTTAATGTTACTGCACTTAACAGTTTTTTCACATCCATAAGCAGCCCTGTCACCACATACTTACAGCACACTAATCACTTCATAAGAGTTAAAGCATCAGTACAAAATGCTCTCGCCCAGTGGTAACTGTCTTGGTACACATCCATGTAGCCCGACTGTTACGGGTATTTCGTTGAACTGCGCTTCTTGGCACACACACCCAGCTTCTTCCCAAGTACGCGTGCCAGGAATTACAGCCCTACTGCTGTCCTTAAGCACACCTACAAATTAGCCACAAACACAGCCCTCAACAGAAAAAAAAACAGAAACTACGAATATGTACATAGAATCAGACTCCTCAGAATACCAGTGACTTTTTTTTTGGGGGGGGGGGGGACTTCCAGGGAATGAAAAAGGCAGATTTCAGTCGCAATCTAACTCCCTTGCCTTTCACAAAAGACAAACAAGGTATGGGTTCAAATGTTAATTGATAGTTGTCACTACATTAGTTGGGTTACAGTCCTGCGCACAGTTCGCCTACTGAAATCCTACTGACTTCAGTCCGATTTAAAATCAGTTTAACGGTGCACAGAACTGGCAGCACCACAGTGCCAGTATTAACATCAGACTCCTACTTAGGGGACCTTTCAGAACTGAAGTTAAGGATATAGGAGAGACAAAACAAAAAGAAACATGACAGGGAAACATAGGCATATTGTATAGGGTATAAGAGGAAAAGTTCATTAAAAGGCCTATACAGTTTCACAAAAAACTCAGACATGCACCCCACAACAATCTGCTTTGTTGTGTACACTCAGAACAGATATGGGAGAAGTTAAACTGAATGATACAAATAAACGGTATCCAAAACCATATTTCAGTCTATAGGACACAAGTCCTACACCTAGCTATGTCTCTTCTTGTAACAGTAATCTATGATTTAAAAATAGAAGGAACAAGTATGGTGTTTGGCAAGGGTGTGTGCTTTATTCTCACAATAAATCACACAAGAAACCCTATACATTAATTGACTGCTGTTCAAAAAGCACATGGATGTCTTTTTTGTACACTGATTTGACATTGGATTCATACTGCACAACTGCCGTATACTTGAGAGTTTATTCACATTAACAGAATATATGAGAGTTAACATCTTTCAATAATATAATTTCTTAGCATTTACAATAAAAAGGTTCTTCAGAGATAAAAAGGCAGTCACAGCCAGAAGAGTCTTAAAGTATAGGTGAGGAAAAAAACCAAGATTCATTAAAGAAAATTGCCACCTTTTACTTGTGTCCTTCATAAAGAAAATTCATTTCACCTTAAATAAAATTTAGCCTTGGAATAAAACATGTTGCCTTGAAGCTCCTGACAGGAACAATTATTGACACTGACAGAAAAAAGGTGGCCAACATTGTTCCTGTAATACTTTGATATCAGTGCCCACATGGAACTATGTTGATGCAGAGAAATCTGGCTTTCCATGCAGCTGGACAGAGAGTGTGACTGTGATTATTCCTGCAGGTAACACACTTCTGATTTTTCCAAGCCTTCTCTTGATATTATACAGGAGAGAGAAAAAAATCATTCTCCTTTCTGATTGACTCTCAACAGCTACTCAACAGGTATTTTTCACATTTGCAATTGTAGATCTAAGAAACAGAGCCTATACTCCCTTTCCCTCTGCCTGTGGATCCATCTAATATTTAAAATGTCACCTTGGCAAAAGTTTTGGCTTCATTGTGGTAGAAGATAATGATCCTGCACCCAGAAAACAAACACAGAGTCAGTAGGCTGTCTATATTGGATTTCATTTTTACTCCCTGGTGCGTCTCCATTTTTTTTACTAACATTCTTTGAAAGACACATGAGGTTGAGAATTTCCAGCAGTACAATTAATGGATGCAATTAATTTGATGGGGGGAGTCGATATTTTGGTATACATTTTACTAACATTCTTTAAAAGACACATGAGGTTGAGAATTTCCATCAGTAAAATTAATGGACGCGATTAATTTGATGGGGGGGAGTCGATATTTTGGTATACATTTTCAACGTTCATATCCTGACTTTTTTTAAAAGATGGAGACTAATCAACAGTTTGCTCAAATACTATATACAAATTTAACTGGGGCATGGATTTTATGCCTACTACGTTTTCTTGTGCTTATGTATATTCACTGGGATTTTTTTTTAAGTCAAACTTCTCCCAATAGACCCCCCCCCCAATTCTTAAGACAACATTTTTATATAAAAGAGAGCACCTGCAGAAGAGTTTAATACCCTATACTGCATCAGTAATATACAACTAAGATTTTACAGCCCTGAAAAATACTTCTGTGTTACAAAATGAAAACTAATTAAAATTCTATGTACTTTGGCAAACAAAACATAATTTAAAAAGTAAACTTTTTCTTCTCTTTCCTAAAAAAATAGTGAGCCTAATATTTAAGATACAGATTATTACCATGTCTCCTCCTAAATAAAGGGAAATATGTTGATTTAATAGCAGCCACATGAATTAATAACTTCGAAACTAATAATTAAAAAAACTTCCAGGGTGGGGGGGCTTGCATTGTATGAATGACACACTGACATCTCAAAATATTCTGTTCACTTAAGCAAAGGGATAAGTTTGTAAAGTGTTATGGGGGGGCTGGGCTGATGAATCAGTTCTCACATTTATCGACAG
Source organism: Gekko japonicus (assembly GCF_001447785.1). Taxonomy (NCBI): domain Eukaryota; kingdom Metazoa; phylum Chordata; class Lepidosauria; order Squamata; family Gekkonidae; genus Gekko; species Gekko japonicus. Next base: position 395,687 of record NW_015171542.1, read on the forward strand.
GAAAAATGTTCCATTACTTCACAAAAATGCCCATGTAACAATTTCCTTCTATCAATATAACAAGATAAAATTCCAGTTAATTAAATCAACATTGCATCAACAGTTCTAAACACTTTCTATAATAAGGAAAGTTAGAGCCTAAAGTCTCGTTTTCCAAAAGGTGATATTAATGGAAGGCAAAAGAGCCAGATATTTCTCTTATTGGATGTAATAACACTAGATTAGACCAGCGGATTTAAAAAAATGGGACTGTTGCTAGGTACAGCTCTCGTGCTGATCCTGGACCATTAAAACAGCTCCTAAACAAGCAGATTAGCTGATTAATTGATGATTAAGACCGCAGGAAGATCATTCATTACATCCAAATACTTCTTGCATGCACACACAGAGCTCAACTGATTGACAACCACACACACACACACAGGAATGATTGTTCTCCTAAAAGCAGTCATTTACAAGCACCCATCCAGCTCACATCCCAAACATTTCCCTTCCTCAGCAGTTTTACCCACCATAAACAAAAGAGTTTCATTTTACAGTTCAAGCTTTGCCACCTAAAAGGATGAGGCCAATTTTTTCCTCCCAAATAACTCCATCGCTGTTTAAAAACAACCACACAAAATTGCAAATACAATAATAAAACCCCCACACGATCACGAAAAGACAAAGCACCATCATTACTGCCAAATTGCTTATAGAATGTATTCTGGGGCCCCACGCACACTGGAAAATCTGGGTAATGGAGTTCTCATGGTGAATGTCTGCCATCACAGTAAAGAGTTGCAGAAAAGTTCATTGATGTTTCAGTTTTATTTATCTTGGAGAGAACTAAAGCTGTCATTCATTAGACACCTAGCTATGCTTCTGTGTACGGACGCCGGCAATCATTGTTTCTTGCTCAACTAATAATATTAAACATCACCTTCTGTGGCTGCATAGGATAAGACACATCCCCCTCTTTCCCCAAGCATTTCAGTCTCTTGTACAATACAACTAGCAATGCTAGCACAAATCGGGGGGGGGGGGGGGTGTGTACGGTAGGATACACAAGGTTTGTGTTGCAATCCATCTCCTTTCAAACAATAAGTCTTCCATATTACCCTGCAATTCCTTTGAATCAGACAGAATTCATTTGCCAAGACAGCATTCACCCAAATAACAGCTATACTTTTGTTTACAACCAGTTCCTAAGTGGCCACAACTGGTACTTCTTTCTCAGTTATGACAGAGAGGGAAAGAACAGATAACTCAAAATTAGCCAGTTTCAAGGAACAATTCCTTCTCCCCATTAACCAAAAGCTGCTTAGAAAACAGAGAACTTTTCTTAAGACACGAATAAAACTTCACCTGCAGTGTAATTTCCTGAAGAATGTTATGTGCCATGCATCAGTATTAAAAAAAGATATTTTTGACTGAAAAGGTCTGTGGCTGTTATTTTCTGTCTGCAATACAACTGTTTATAGCAAGTAGTTGACTTGTCAAAACTATGATATTTATGGCAAGAAACTGGCATTGCCTTGCGCCAGATTAGCACCGGGGTAAGATTTCCGCAACAGAGTGGTAATGGCAAATATAATGGAATGCACACTATTTGGGGAAGTAAGAGGGAGGGAAAAAGAGAAGAAGAGCTGCTGTTTCTGTCTAAGCCACACAACCACCACCTAGAAAACAACGTAAACACACTTTTATCTCACAGATGAAAGGCATGCACAGTAGAGAAAACTAAGAGACTCTGAGCACCCATGCAGAATTACACGCTCAATATTTGAAAGCACAGGGGAAATGTTTTGTGCACCCTTATTTTCAAAATGCAGAATCACCATTGAAAGAAGCTTTATCACTCCCAGGAAGAGAGTTTAAGTAAATACAAATAAATAAACCAAGAATGAATGCTTCCCCCCCCCCCAAGATTTCTACAGGTGAGATCTGCATGGGGGATGACTTCAAAGCATCTTCCCTAAGTTGGGCCCAACTTTGTTTTCTGGCGCATCACTGTGGCAAGTGGCTGCCTGATGGGACGTTCCCCTCCCCCCCATTGATAAATGACTTGTCCAAAAGACACATACACACAAGCTTTCATTTCCTGACCACAAACACACTTTTACATTCACAGCACCACCAGAAATGGCAGAGTAAGACTCAGTTCTTCATTCCAGCTTGGAAGAATTCAGTCGCCGACAGGGCACACAGCTGCACAAGGCAAAAACTGGACATAGGTACCTCTGCTGACAATCACTGCATCACCTGGGGGAGGGGTTTTTTTCCATTTTAATTCAGTTACAGAACTGGTTCTCTTACTTTCCCTTCCCCCCAAACTGGACTGTTTTCAAATCCATGCTGCTGGTTAAGATATTCTACTAGGAAACTGAGAAGTAGGAAGGAGGGGTGGGGAAAGAGCAAAAAAGGGCACACATGGGGGGGGGAGAGAGAAGTGACATGCAATATACAAAGCAGTGCGGCCCAACCATGTTTACTGTATATTACTCCTATTAGAATTATCATTATCATTGCCCCGAAATTGCATTTAAACAGTGGCTACCAACCACCCCATCCAATTTCAGCTCTCAGCACACACTATCCAATTCCCGATTTAAAATTTATAAATGTAATATCCTCATCACAAGCAGCAGGTCCAATCTGCTGTGAATATATATTACAGCTTTAACATCACAGAGGGAAATCTCCCATCTGGCAATCACATTCGCTCCATCAGCTCTAGGAAAGAAAAGAAGAGGGGGGGGTGGAGAGAGAAGAAAAAGCAGTGTGTCCCCACTCTCCCTCTGCAACCTTAAAACAAGTCTTGGGGCAAATTGTGTGCATCTCAAATAAACAGGGGTCCTATTGATCACCGCTCAAAATCAACAAGTTTAAAATGCACACAAAAAACATTCAATCAGATATCAGTCCTATTGTCGCAGCAGCGGAGGGTTACTTTGGACAACTACAGCATCAGCCTAGGAGAACACATTGGGCATGATTCGCTTCACTTTCCCCAGAACACAGGTTTGTGCTGTTATGAAAGATCCATGGCTACACACTCCACATGCACACACACCCCATCAGAAGCTTTCGCTCCAGTCCTTATTTGTTTCTGCCACAGGCTATGAAAAGTGTGTCTATTCCCCTTTCTCTACCCCACCTCTAATTCCTGCTTTTTGGGGTGGAGGGATGTAATGTGTGCAGAAACACAACCTGCTATTATAGTTTCCTAGACTTCTGTACGTGGACTTGAGTACACTGTGCTGCAAAAACATGCTAAAATCCTCCACACTCAGTTTCATCAGTCTCCCTTGCACCCTACTTTTTTAAAAAGGAAGAAGGTAGAACATGTCCTCTTTGCAATCATTTAAAAGTCTATCTCAGCACTTCATCAATGCATTGTGCAAAACAGCAGTGACAAGCAGACGCATGGAAAGAGGACAGGGAAAACATACAAGGCCGTTGAAGTATCCCTGAAAACTGGAGGATGGAGGAGTGGGTGGGTTGGTTATTGTCCCTACAGCAATCGTTTCATTCTTTTTCATATCACACTAAAACCCATAAAAAATCATAAGTGAAAAAATAAGCAGTAGTTTAGAGAAAACACAGTCAATAACTATTACTTAAAGATTTTTTTAAAAAAAGAAAACACTGGCTGTGTATGTTTAGATGAGTGTATGGTTTCCCCTCCCCCTTTTACAGTCAGCGAGTTTCCTAATTTACATACTATTTGAGCGTACACAGCGCACCGCTAGTAACATGCAACTTTAAGCTTACAACTAAGAACCAAGGTAGTGCTCAAATCAAAAAGGAGAAAATTAGAAACAAATGATAAAAACACAGCATGGACAAACACAGATTGCTTATTCATACAGTTAGGAGCTTTACGATTAACATCAGGCATTTTATCTCTAGCCAAATTCACATGCAAAAGTCCTCAGAGATTTTCATCATGCACTTTTAAAAAATCTAGACACAAAATAACAACAACAACAATAATAATAAAAGAAGGAAGTAGATCCCCAAATGGACATACCATAAACACTGGTGCTGCTGATCATTTCTTGCTGGCAGCACAAAAAAAAGCTGAATTGGATTTTTTTCCTCTCTTTCTCACAAGCAGGAATTCCAAAGGTTGCTTTTCATTAAAGCCACTTTTCCTCTCCGCTCTCAAATGTCACTGCCTTGAAACATGGGCCCTTTCGTCAGGTATTCATTTAACCTACATGCATATAATTAAGTGGGAAAGCAACATCAACAAAAAGGGGATCTCAGATCACAAGAGAAGAAAGAAAGGGGGGGAGAAGAGAGAGCACATGACCACGAATACAAGTCCATGTCAATTTCACTCACTCCCATTGAAACTAACAAGAGCTCCAGGGAGGATAGTAATAGGATCAGTGGATTGTATATACCATTAAATTATACATCTTTCTCTCCGTTCCGAGCCAACAATACGCCCACCGTGCGGGTGCCCCCCCCGTCCATGATGATGTGCTTACATTTCACTGCATCAGCTTCTCTGACATATTCACGCCCCCCAGCCTCAACTAAGATACTGCAATTTAACCCTAACTTTTGTTTCCTTAACTATGAATATTTGTACTAATTTGCTTTTTTTTAAAAAAAAGTTCATTGCCTCGGAATCGACTTAATCAAATCTTAACCCATTCGCTATTGCCTTAACTAGAACTTGGGGGAGGGGGCAAATTTTTAAAAGGAGACGCGCTTAAGTGAAAGGGGGCGGCAAGAGAGAAGGTGTCTTGCAATCCCGAACTCTACTATTGTTTTGAGGTGATGGGGGGGGGGGGACACACACATATCCAGCGAGTCTCTCTCTTACTTTCCACACCGCGCTTAGGAGGAGAAATAATAATAATAAAGCAGGCAAGAGAGTTTCCTATACCTAAATCCACATTTTAAGCGGCGGCGCTTAGATTTAACATTTAAAAGCACGCGCAGGGATTTTAAAACCCACGTAGCCGCCTGGGATACATATAAAAATTATATAAAATTTTAAACAGAGCGCGAAGGGGGGGGGGAGGAGATGGCAATAGCAATGGAAGCTCTTACCTGGAGGTTTGTTACAGAAGCCCAGTAGGTTAGAGTAGCATCGATCCTCTCTATTCGCTGATGAATGGGGGCTCGGGTTAAGTGAAGGTGCCTCTGATTTGAAATCATTCCAAGTTTTTGAAGGGAAGACTGACTGCAGCCTCTGCCATGTTGGAATTTCAAACCCCAAACAGCTGCTTCGCACTGAGCCAGCATGCCAGCAGCTGAAACGCCTGCGCAGAGCGCCGCCGAGCCAAATTCAAATCACTTTCACAAGAAGAACCAAAGATCAGTTTTCAAAAAAAAAAAAAAACCCCAGGAGGAGTTTTGGGGGTCGGGGCGGGGGAGAGGAAAGGAAAGGAAAGGAACGGGGAGCCGCGCACCAGATTCATGGGCGAAGAGGAGCCGCGCTCAATGGCCGCGGCGCTAGGCCCCCCTCGGGCGGCGCACAGGTCAGGTTACACGGTATAGGGGCTGCCGCTCGCGAAGCAACATGCAAACACCGCCCGGAGGTGGCCGGGAGGTCAGCCAGGAAGCACGCCCCCCTCCCCTCCGGGGCCTGCGGGAGGGGGAAGCGGGAACTCGGGGGGTGGGTGGG
>NW_015171542.1:401451-406899 GCF_001447785.1 Gekko japonicus
CGTCCCCCCCCTGCTCTCGAGGGATTCCGCCTCGGGTGGGACGGGGCCCCTCTTTTGGGGGGGGGGGGGCGGTTGAGATGCCGCGAGGGGCGTGCAGCTCACGGGGGCTCGCTCTGCCTTGCCCGGAGGTAAGTGCCGCCGCGGCCAAGGGGGGCTTCCTTCCTCCCACGTGCACGGCGTAGGGTCGTGGCCGGCCGCAGCCTGCCACAGGGCATTGGGGAAAGGCGACGTAGGTGACGAAGGAAGGGGGTTTGAGGGGCCTGCTCTTTGAGCTACTTTGCAGGGCTCCCTCTTTTTTAAAAAAACAAAATTCTGCTCGCTCTCTTGCAAGGCGATTCGGTGTGTGCTTACTCCCCGGTAAGCCCTACTGCGTCCCACGGGGCCTGCTCCCCCGGATCAGAACTCCTATCCACAGTTGACTCGGAGGAAGAAGCCCCGTGAATGTCCCTAAACGGGAATTTCACAGCCCAGGAGGAAGTCCCGGGGAGTTTAAACAGAAAGCTGCGCACCTGCCTGGGAGGCGTCCCTTCTCCACAAACCTCATTGCAGACGGAAGCTTGCTGGGGGGGGGGGGGGCCGCTGGGGGGATTTGTTGGGCTCAGCCCTGCTACAAATCCTTCTGTAAGGCCTTAGCCCTAAACACACACCTTCTTAGAAGTTCCACTGAAGTCTTGGCTTGTTTCTTTATTACCCTGATATCCCTTTCCCCTGCAACTCACAGCAATGGGTTTGTCCAGCCGCTGATCCCCATAACTGCCTGGCTTTCACAAGGTAGCTACATAAGGTGCCTCCTAACCAGACTATGCTTCTTTGGAGAGGTACTGATTTCCCTGCAACAAGTGGACCTGACTCAGTGCCTCCCTCTGAGATGCAGCACAGCCAGCTGTCCTTCCCAGCATATACCCCCAAGAAATAACAGCTGGACAGTCAGACACTAACTTATGCGACCAGTCCAGCTGTCAGTTTTTCCGTTTGTGAAATGGGAAGAATCAGGATCGGCTCTGGAGCAGATCACTTACACCCTCTATTCCTGCATTACCTTCCCCAAAACTGTGTGTGAAGTGCTGTCGAGTTGCAGCAACTTATGGTGATGGGATTTCAAGGCAAGTGAGAAGGGGGGGGGGGGGTCTGCCATTGCCTTCCTCTGCAGAGTCTTCCCTTCCAAGTACTTACCTTGCTTGGCTTCCGAGATGTGATGAGACTGCCTTCCCTCCTTCCCATAATTATGACAATTCATTGTTTCGTTTAGAGGGGCAAGGGGATGTTTCACCTGCAGCCTATGGGTTTGCTTTTTTTCTTCTTGAAAGTGGCCAGAACATTTTCTTTAGAAAGTATTGATTGTTTTATTAGCAAGCCTTTTCTTGCCTTGTTAGCCGCCCTGAGCCCTATGGGGAAGGGCGGGGAATAAATTTAATAATAAATAATAAATAAATAGAACCATGTTTATTTTCTGCACCTGAGTTGTGCTGTGAGTTGCAAAGCCCCACCAACATCTCCCATGCCATGCAGAAGCTAAGGTTCAGCTGCATGCTGCTCAGCACCCAGGGACTGCCCCCCCTCCCCTCGACAGCCAATAGGCCGCTGGCTGAAGCAAACACCTTTCATCAATAGATGCCTCAAGGTGCTTGCCATGTTTTCTTGGCCGTCTAATTTTTTTGGGGGGAAATTCCATTTCACCCTGGAGCCTTTTGAAGTTGCCTCATTATACCAAGTCAGACCATTGGTCCATCAAGGTCAGTATTATCTACTCAGACTGGCAACAGCTGCCAGGGATTGAACCTGAGACCTTTTGCATGCAAAGCGGAAGATCTTCCACTGAGCCACAGCCCCTCTTTTCTTAGGAATAATTCACATATGCCCTCTATTCCTGCATTACCTTCCCCATAACTTCAGCCATGATGATTCATTGGGGAGGGTGGGGTATACATTGAATGAATAAATAAATAAATAAGGCTTCTTCAAACTCCTTTGGTGGTTCATGGATTATTCCCAGCAATGACTGTACTTGGGTACAATTGAACATAGAGACTACATCTTTAGAATGAATGTTAATTTATACATACACATATATAATTTGTTATTACTTGATGGTTTACAACTTGGTGATTCACAGGAATGCATGAACTGCCTCCAGTAAATTTCCCTGAATTTAAGTGACTTGTAGCAATAGGAAAGATCTGCCGAGGGGACGGGTGTGTGGTTCAGTGGAAAAGCCTCTGCTTTGCATGCAGAAGGTTCCAGTTTCAATCCCATCTCTACCTAAAAGTATCAGGTAGTCGATGATGTGAAAAATTTCAGTTTAAGAACCTGGAGAGCAATTGCTAGTCAGAATAGTCAATCTTGACTTTGATAGACCAATGATCTGATTCAGTATAAGACATCTTCATAGGGAGCGGTGGCGCAGGCAGTAAGGGAAGCCTGCTTTAAAACCTGGGCGAGCAGCTTCGGCTGTTCGAATCCCCACCGCGGCCGGGGTGAGCTCCTGGCCCTATGTCCCAGCTCACCTCCACCCAGCGGTTCGAAAGCCCGTTAAAGGGCGAGTAGATAAAATGGGGACCTGCTACTAGAGCAGGGGGGCACCCACCTCCAGTGTAGCGGCGACGGCGGACAAGCGGAGAACGGAGGAACGATGCGGCGGAGGAAAGAATGGCAGCTGGCGAGGCGACAGGCAGGAACAGAGGCCGGATGAACGAGGCGCGGAGGCGGAGCGACGCGGCAGGCTGGAGCCTGACTTGGACAGAGGCCGCTGCGGAGCATGCGCAGAAGCGCGAAGTGGTCCGGGCCTAGAGAGTTACGTCTGCCAGAAAGGACGGAAGTGCAAAGACCAGCGCCGAAAGAAGGGCTGCCGCCGGGACTGTCCCCTCGCAAAGAAAGATCTGCTACAGAAGAAAGGGTGCCTGGTAAGGCTTCTCACCTCCCTACTTATATGTGGCCCAAGATTAGGACTGTGTTAATTAATTAGAATTGTAAGCCGCTCAGAGCCCCTGGGGGGGGGGGGGGAGCGGGATAGGAAATCGAATGAAATAAATAAATAATAAATGTCTACTACTGTTTTAGCCCACCTTTCCGCCAAGGGATTCAGGGTCCTGTACACAGTTCTCTTCCATGTTGTCTTCACAACAAGCATGTGAGCCAAACTGAGTTGAGTGAGAAAGGCCCAAGTTCACCCACTGAACTTCACAACAACAACGGAGGGAGTTCATCTCCCCTATCCTGGTATGACACACTAACCATTAAACAACGCTGGTTGTTCCTTCAGATCACTGGATGCTAAGCTCACGTGTGAATCCACACCTTCAGATTAGGTTCCCTTGCTCCATTTCTCCTTGAAGGAAGGGTACAGTAAAAATGTGCTAAATAAATAAATTGCTGCCCTTGGCTTCGTGTTAAATTGTAGTCAAGTCTCTCTCCGTAATCTTTCATGCCCTTTTATCCACTTTGATTTAGAGAACGAGGGCTGTCTTGATTTTCGGTGGCTATAACACTGCATTATTTATCCCAGCTAACTGCTTGAGCTTGTCATCGGAAAACTGCATGTTTCATCATTTGGGTGGTCTTCAGTTCTTATCTGGAGACTCGTTGCTGCCCCGAGACCTTTCTGGACCAGAAATAAAACATGCAAACTCTCCCTTGGTGTAGCAGTTAATGTGCTGGACTACCATCTAGGAGACCTGGATTGCAAATCCTCACTCTGCCATGGAAGCTCCCTGGCTGTTTTTAGGCCAGTCAAACATTAAAGCCTACTGTACAGGGTTGTTGTGGGGGTAAAATGGAGGAGGGGGAAATGATGTCCATTGCCCTGAATATCCTTGGAGAAAGGGCCACATTAAAACATAGTGAATAAATAAACTACATGCACGCTGCTCCTATGCCCGTTTACTCAGAAGTCTCCCTGATTTCAGTGGAGCTTCCTCCCAAGTAAACATGCATAGAAAACGCTATCTGGCTTGTTATTCTTGTGATTCATGCCAGTACAATATGTGATTCATACATTCCCAAAGCAGCCACAAAGCATATCAGGTACAGGAGCAGGTTAGAGCAGACTCAACAACTGAGGGTGTGCTCAAGTGCCAAGAGCCCCAATGGGACATTTTACCAGCCGAAAATGGCACATTCCCAACTCCTGCAAAAGGACTGGCATCAAAAGAGGCTAGGCAGCTGCTGTATATCTACTTCAATCCAGTTTAAAAGAAATCCCACATGGTGTTTGTCGCTTGGCTTTCCATGCTCTAAGACATCATGATCTCCCACATCAGTACACGATTTTTCCCTATTGCCGCAGTGGATATATGACAGGGGTGTCAAACATAAGGCCCGTGGGCTGGAACCGGCTCATCCAGGGCTCTTATCCGGCCCGCAAGCAACTGGTATAACTACCTTTATTGTGAGATGACAGAGGCTGTGCATTATGTCCCTACTACCTTTATTGTGAGATGACAAGAGTCTGTGCATTATGTCCCTGTATTCTGTCCCAGTGCTAATGAGTAATGGGCAGTGGAAGCAGGAGGACGGGCATCAGGGAGATACTTTAAGGAAATCCTGTAAGAGTGGTAATGTTTTAAGCATGTTGGTATTTTCAGTAAAAAGTAATACCGTTAATTGGGTTTGTCTGTGTCCCTTATAAAGTTTATATCTCTTACCTGGGATTACATTTTATGGCACACATGGCCTGGCCCGACAAAGTGACATTTATGTCAGATCCGGCCCTCATAAGAAATTAGTTTGACACCTCTGATATATGAGAGTTCCTCTTGTGCACAATTGCTAAATGCTTTGTCTGCTCAAGGAAGTCTCACAGGCACAGACATAAAGTTGGGCAGCCTGACCACATCCATATATACCCAGAAGTACTGCCAGACTTGGGAGGGAAGGTGGCATGGTAAAAGCCCAGATCTGAAAAGCTAAGCAGGGTCGGTACGTGGATGGGAGACTTCCAAGGAAGACTCTGCAGAGGAAGGCAATGGCAAACCACCTCTGCTTCTCATCTCGGAAACCCCTTGCTAGGATTGCCATGAGTTGGTTGCAACTTGACAGCACTTACATTTGTACTACTAGACTTGACTCCAAGATGAGTGTGCAGGGTCTTGCAGTCAAACAGCTCAGTCTTATGTACGCTTACTTCAGAAGGCACCATTGAACTCACTGGAAGAAGAAGAAGAAGAGCAGGTTTTTATACCCAGCTTTTCTTTCCCTTAGGAGTCTCAAAACAGTTTACAATCGCCTTCCCTTCCTCTCCCGACAACAGGCACCTTGTGAGGTAGGTGGGGCTGAGAGAGCTCTGAGAGAACTGTGACTGGCCCCAGGTCACCCAGCAAGCTTCATGTGGAGGAGTGGGGAGTCAGACCTGGTTCTCCAGGCTACAGTCCACTGTTCTTAACCACTACGCCATGCTGGGTCTCCTTTGGCACTTCCTGTGCATGTGTACACTTCAGTTTCTAGCTTTTAATC
>NW_015171542.1:406917-411395 GCF_001447785.1 Gekko japonicus
CCAACTGCATAACATGTACTAATCAAGAAGGAACAGAGACTGTCTAGCTGTAGCCCAGTGCTTTGGAATGATTGCCCACACGGCTTGTGGCTGTGTGCCTCCCTCTTTTGCCTTTAGGAAGGCTGGGAAAACAAGTATCTGTTGGAAACGACAATGTCTCAGTAAAAGACTGTTGTCTGCAATACACTTTAATTTTATTTTTAGGGCTGCAACTTTCAATATATGGATGTTGTTTCTGATTATGCTGTTTTAGATCCTTTTTTTGTTACCTCCCGCCAAGATATACAGAAAGTCAAGATGCAATTGTTCTAAACAAGTAAATGCATCATTTCTCCCACACACATACACTCTCTTGCAAAGTGATTAATACTTCCAGAGCTGACTGCATTAATGTTCTGTTTGGTGATGTTTGTGTAATGTGGATACGCTGCAAGATACGCTGCCCCCCCACCTAAGCCCCCCTCCACCTCCAAGCATCACTGTGTGCAAGGATGGCCCTGCAAACACAGGAACCGTTTCCACTCACGGAGCTGTTTTGCTAAATTGAGCCAATGTTCTCGAGATTTAAGCATCTCCAAGGACAATTTGGATAATTCTAATTTGGCAAGTGCTGCATAAGCTACATTCTCAGATAAAATTAATTACGGGACGGAGCACCATCTCTTCTCACCTCCCCAGCCACCAGTTCTTGGCATTCGCGTCCTTTGTCAAAAAGGAATTCCTTTTTGCCAGCCCATGATATATATTTTGCTAAGTAAAAGGATGGAGCCATAACAACCCTGGGAACATTTTGACAGCTCTAGAAGAGGTAGTGGTAAGAATGAGCTGTAAATTACAGATTCCCCAACAGTACTAGTCTCAGCTCAGCCATGAACTACCAGGGCAATTCTAAGCGGAGTTATACTCTTCTAAGCCCACTTGCTTCATCTCTCCTTGAAGGAAAGCACTATTGCTCTATATTAAAGGCTTATTATAATCTATAGGACCATGCATGTTTCTGTGCATGGAACTACCTGGAACCTACATGTACATGGAATCTAAAGAAACATAGCACGATCCAGAAGTAAGTACCACTGAATTCGACGATACTTGTAAGCAAATAAGTGCAGTCTTGATGAGATCTATCTGTCATATTTTTATCTCACCCTTGCTCCAAGGAGCTCAGGGAATGGTTCTCATCCTATAATATAGCAACACAGTATATGTACTTTACAGAATAGCAAAGTTCCTTCCACCAGAGGAAGGCTCCCAAATCACAGCATTGATTGGATGTAAGAAAATTAAAATGCCCTGCTGGATCAGACCAGTGGTCCACCTAGTCCAGCACTGTGTGTCACACAGTGGCCAACCAGTTCCTCTGGGGGGCCAATAGTAGGGCATAGGGGCCCAGGCCTTCCCCTGAGGTGTCTTCCTAGCACTGGTATTCAGATGTTTACTGCCTCTGGATGTGCAGGTTCCATTTCGTCACCATGGCTAGCAGCCTAATGGAGTCATCTTCCCTGAGTCTCATCCCTTTTTAAAGCCACCTATGCCCACTGCCATCACTGTGTTCTCTGGCAGTGAATTCCACAATTAGATTACTCATTGAGTAAGGTAGTCCTTCCTTTTGTCCATCCCAAATCTTAATGAACATAAGGGGCAGCTCAAAGGATTGTTTTCCTCACCAACCATGAAGCCTTGCTTGTCTTTTCATTTCATTTTAACGAGCCCTAACCATAGCGCAAGATGCTGATATAACACAAGACACAGATATATCTCCAGTTCTGCAAAGTATTTTTGTCTATCTGAAAACAAGCCTAGGAGCATTTCACAATGAAGGTGCTTGTATTAGTAGAGATAAAGATTTTATTTAAGCAGTTTTCAAAAATCCCGCTGTTTGGCATAAATCCCCCCCCCCCCGAAGCTCTCTGGTCTGTCATTTCAGACAGAACCATTTGAGAACCGGTTCCCTTCCGGAATATATTTGTCATTTCATACACAATTGCTTCTGTCCCGTTTAGGAAACAGGGCTGAAGCGTTTTACCTGTCAACTGCTTCCAAGTACTCCTCAGTTTCCTCTCCCGGTTCCTATGCGCTTCTTCCCGCCGTTTTTCGCCTGCACGGGCGATCTCCGGCTTTTTGCTTTTTGGGGGGGAACGTTCGCTTTATAGCGCTATAACGGAATAGCATTATATCAATCCCATTGGAATGCATGGAGTGTTTTGTTATACTACTATAGCGCCATAGCGCTCTAAAGCAAACGTTCACACACAAAAAAAGCCGAAGATCGCCCGCACAGGCGAAAAACGGCGGGAAAAAGCGGTGCAGTCTGAAATGGCAAACCACTTTAGATCCAGCTCTTTACTGGAAGGGGAAAGCCATGTGTGAAATGGCAGCCCTATACCGGTTCAATTCAAAACGGATTGTGAAATTGGGTAATGTGAAATTCCCCTATGTTATTACCATACAGGACACAAAGCCACAAGTGGAACTGTTAGGAGTAACAACAGCACAGTTCCTCAAGAGCCACAGTTAGTATCAAGGAACAACACTTGAGAACTCCTCCAGCAAAACCAGCCCTCAAGAGAATACCAGAAAGGGCAAATTTGTTGGCCGAGTTTAAACATGCAGAGGAACGGAGCACCAACTGTTTAAAGAAAATAACTCAGTTTATTAAAGAAGAGATAAACTATGACAGAACAGAGGAGAGAGGCTTAACTAACTAACTGCTGTGAGCGACAGGAGCAAAGGGGGAGGGCTCAGCTGGAGCAGGAAAGTTGCCATCTGCAAAAGCTCTGACAGAGGTGGTACCCAAAGAAGAATTTCATCCCATGATCTATGTGTCTGGTTTACTTATTTATTTGATTTATTTATCTATTTATTTGATTTATACCCTGCCCTCCCTGCAAGCGGGCTCAAGGCAGCTTACAAGGTCACATAGAATATTGTGACAGAGAACAATATATAAAATTCAAACAATTAAATTTTAAAATTCCAAAGTTTCATAAAAACCAGAGTGAAAGTTGCCTCAGTAGCAGCACTCGGATGGGAACCTTCTGAGTGGTGTTGAGGGATATCAAGCCGTTAACCACTAGGCTAGGGCTGTCAGCAGGGGAGGCCAAGAACTGAATTTGGGTGCCTGCTGCCTCAACTGAAAGCCCAGCAGAACAGCTCCGTGTTGCAGGCCCTGCAGATTTGTAACAGATCCCTCAGGCCCCTGGTTGCAGATGAGAGCTTGTTCCACCAGGCTGGGGCCAGGACTGAAAAGGCCCTGGCCCCAGTTGAGGCTACCCAGATGTCCTTCGGGTCAGGGACAACCAGAAGATGTTCATCAGTTGAGCGCAAGGCTCTGCAGGGCATGTATGAGGAGAGATGGTCCCTGAGATATGTAGGTCCCTAGCCACATAGGGCTTTGAAAATCAGCACTAGAACCTTGAATTGGATCTGGTACTCTGTAGGAAGCCAGTGCAGTTGGCGGAGCACCAGCTGAATATGTGCCTGCACAGGCATTTGCCATCAGCATCTGTGCTGCTGCAGTTGCAGTTTCCGGGTCAAGTACAAGGGTTGGGTTCATGTTGGAGAAGGTGATCCTTCGTGTATCCTGATTCCATTGGATCAATCTTGGTGTAATATTATGTTTACTCCAGACAATGGCTGGGCAACTGCGCTTTGGATTAATAAAGTTTACACAGAGCACAAATTATTGGAAGATAGGTAAGACAGCCCTTAATGCAATCCATCACCTCCACCCCTTGATTCATATCCTGGTATTTTTGGCCACTGTAGGACAGAGTGTTGGCCTTGATGGGCCATTGGCCTGATCCAACACTGGCTTCTCTTATGTTCTTATATTCTTATCAACTTTAGCCCCTCCCACTTGTTTTGATAAACCACACCCCCTGCTTTGTTTTCACAAGAACCGTATAAATTAGTCATAATTCTGGAGTCCTTGTGAGCCAGGACTATGAGAAGCACTTGGGAAACTTATTCCCTTTTCAAGTCAGACTGCAAATGTCACCAGAACTAACTACCTCCTACTCCTGATTAACTGCATTGAATCATAGTCTGTTTTCAGGAGCATTGACTTTTGGGTTCCTGTTACCAAAAAATATATATATCAAAAATCCAAGTCCTGAAAACCTGTAGAATTAGCCGTTTTCTTCTTTTTAATCACTTAAGCTTGTCCAGAAAGAACTCCACTATGTTTGAGAAAGAAAAATACTCCCCGTTGCTGGTGGGCTCACTGAATAGATCCACTCCCCCAGGGAAGGGGAGACACTGAGTGGATCACTCCCCTTAGCCAGTGAAATCTCTGCACGACAGTCTTCTCATTGCACTCTACACTCCACATTCACATTCTTGTTCTAGACTGAAATCTGTACACTTGCCTAGGTAAGGTCTAGAGTTCTCATGGAATTCCATCTGATCTCCAGGTTACAGATATCAGTTCCTCTGAAGAAAATGGCAGCTTTGGAAGGTGGGTTCTGTGGCCTCACATC